>NC_134494.1:53366365-53666365 GCF_040206685.1 Ascaphus truei | reverse complement strand
ACAACAGGAAAGGGAGAAGTTCATCCCAAGCTCGCTTTTCAGTGTCCACAAACTTCCTAAGCATGGTTTTTAAAGTACGGTTAAACCTCTCTACCAATCCATCAGTCTGAGGATGGTAGACTGAGGTCCGGACGGATTTTACCTCCAATAACTTTAGGACATCCTGCATTAACTTTGCCATGAAATTTGTTCCCTGGTCAGTTAACATTACTTGGGGAAGTCCTACCCTAGAGAACAGTTCTTAAAGCCTGTGAGCAACCTGGCTGATCTCAGAGGGAAGGCCTCAGGATATCTGGTGGCATAATCTACCACAACGAGTATAAATTTTTGTCCCTTCGCACAGGGTTCTAAAGGTTCGACCAGATCTACCCCAATTCTCTCGAATGGGACGGCTACCAAGGGCAGAGGAACCAAGGGAGCCGGCTTCTGTCCTTTTTGGCTAGTTAACTGGCATTCAGGACATGTCTCACATAATTTCATGATGTCACCATGTATTCCTGGCCAGTAAAACCGGGACGAGATGCGGTCCGTGGTTTTATCTCTGCCCAAATGACCACCCCATGGGAGAGTATGGGCTAGGGTGAACACCGTTTTAATCAACCCTTTAGGGATTAGCATCTGTCGAATGACCTCCCCTGTTTGTGTAACCTTATTCACACGATATAGAATGTCATTCAACAGTTCAAAATGTGGAAACACTTTTACACCCTGTTCATCCATTATCTTGTTGTTGACCTGTACCACCTTCTCATATTGTCTAGCCAGAGCTGGGTCCTCCCTCTGCCTCTGACGGAAGTCAGGAAGATCCAGGTCTGGCAAAATTCCCATATCTATCTGTTCCCCACCCTGGTCAACCCCGGCCATGACCTGCAGTCCTTTGGGCTGACTAATGTTACCAAGAGTCCCAGCCTTTCTTAACCAGTCCTCTTTTTCCGCACGTCTCTGTTTACGTGTCTTTGGGACATGGTGTCTACGGGGAAAAATCTCTGGGGAAAAAGTGAACAAGTCTCTGGGCTTCTCCGGTACCAGAGAAGTAGGCTCCGTAGGAGTAGGGGCCAACAATGTTTCGAGGTAGGGCCAGTCTCGGCCAAGTAGAACAGGAGCAGGTAGCCAGGGATCAACTCCCACTAGTAGGCTAGCCTCTTGATCCTGGATACGCAGTAGAACGTTCGCCTTCGGGTATCTCTTTGTATCCCCATGGATACACTCGATATTCCAAGGAGAGTCATAAGATAGTCTATTGCTTGGAATTAGGCCCTCTAGGATCAGGGTTTTTCCAGAGCCCGAGTCCAGCATGGCGTTTACTTTTGTCCCCTCCAGAGATGCTGGGACTAAACGGATTGTGGTCCCCTCGGAGACAAGCTGTGGCAGTGGTTCTGCCATATGAACAGTCCATCTCATCTCCTGAATCCGCAACCTCGGTCGTCAGCGGAAGCTCTCGACGGGGCTCGGCGTTTGGACCTCTCCGCTGTTGGATGGGATCCTCCCTTCTGGTTGGTGGGGTTATCCTCTCCACCGGGTGGGTGACAGGAGTCCAGGTTCTCGGGGAATACTGTGGGTGGCGGCCTCCTTGAGTGATCCAGTGGCCTCGGACCCAGGACAGGCGTCTCTGCGGGAGTTTGTACCAGGAACCCTCCGAGATGGGAAATGGTCTGCCGATCGGGTTGACTGGATCTCCCGAGCTGGCGGGTTGTAGACCCCTCGATTGTCTGCTCTCCTGCCTCTAGTATCACCGGAAGCAACTGGTATTTGCACCGGCCATTCCCAGCTATCCTGTTGGGTGTCGTCGCCCAGGAAGTTTTCCACCAAGCGGACCGCTGAATCCAGGGAAAATACAGCGTGTCTTTTTACCCAGGAGCGGGAGGAGGGGGGCAGTATCTGTATGAACTGCTCGAGCACAAACTGTTCAAGGATCTCTGCCTTGTCATGTTTTTCCGTTTGTATCCACCTGGTACATAAGTCTACCAAACGGTGGGCTACGACCCGGGGTCTGTCTCTGTTTGTATATTTGACTGTCCGGAACCGCTGTCGGTAGGTCTCTGGAGTGAGGCCTAGGCGATCCAGAATAGCAGCCTTTAGTTGGTGATAGTCCATGGCCTCGTCTGCTGGAAGAGCCTGATAGGCCACCTGAGCTTCCCCTATGAGGAGTGGAGCCAGAGTCGTTACCCAGCGATCAACTGTCCAGCCGTGGGCCATGGCTACCCTTTCAAAAGTGAGGAGAAATGCCTCTGGGTCTTCGTTTGGCTTCATTTTATGCAGCATCACCGGTGGATTATTTGGAATCCCTGGTCTGCCTGGGGCTGGGCCTTCGGCCAGCAATTGGAGTAGCTTCTCCTCTCGCTGGGCCTGTTGCTCATCTTGCTGGGCTTGTCACTCAGCTTGCTTCTCTGCTAGCTGGAGCTGTTGCTCAAGGAACTGAGAAAAAATTGTCTCCATTTTTTTTTTCCCGTCTGTGTGTGTGTGGCCCTTCAGATACAGGGCCCGTCCAAATCCCACTTCTGACACCACCTGTGGCAGGACGGCCTGTAGCCGAGGTCAGGGAACAGTCCACACGTGTAGTTTCAGGATAAAGGAAAACGTTTAGTGGCTTTATTTCTCCACAGCAACTTAACATGCGGTTACACTGTCCCTTTAAGCAAATAAATCCTGCTCCACGTTGTGAGAAAACTGACTAACACAGCAGTCCTAGCTAGCAGGCTGGCTGGCTAAACCATACCCAAACCGTAAGAGTCTTTTTAAGCAGTCATGCAAACAAATGAAAGAAATCTTACTTTGGCTGCAGTAAGTAGTGTGCTGTATCCTTCTGGCTAGCAGCACATCTATCCATGTGCTCTCATCTCAGACAGCCAGCTACTGCTGGTACCAAGATCCTTATCTACCTTGCTGGCTCTCAGGTGTCAGCTTACATCCTGATTAGCTAGCTTCCACCTGAGTTAACCCTTATGAGTGCTGGATGAAGCACTCAGACATATGTTTCCCAGGCATATCTGATAGGGGTTGACTTCACCCTGTCACATGTCTCTACTGTAAAAATAAGGAGGGTAATACAGGCTACTAATGACTTTCAAACACCACAAGGATAATATGATAAAGGAGAGAAACATTTTAGTCACAAGTAAATAGATTAGCTTCACCTGTACCGCGGGACCCAAAGGGAGGGTGGGGGTGTGGGCCTGTGGTTGCTAAGCAGGAGAGGAGGTTTCTTACTGCTGGGCCCACTTAGTCAGCGGTGAATGGAGTGGGAGGCCATGGTTGGTCTTCTTCCTCTGCTTGTGCCAGGACCGCTGTCCTGGCTGTCTGTGAACCTGAGCGATCCTGTATTCAAATCTTCACCTTTATAATAAAGACCTCGGGAGTACTGTCTATTGCTTTACCAATGTGTTCCTGAGGGAGCCAAGAGAAAAATCTCAGTGAGCCCAGTGCAAATAAAATAATGTGGGTAGAGGTCGAGAGTTGGAGGCAGAGAGTGCATGATGTGCAACTAGAAAAAGTGGGTTTCAATGAGGATGTGAGAAAAGGTCCCAGGGGAATTAAAAAAAACATAAACCTCTCCCGGTCCATGTGGCGGTCATCTATCGCCCACCTACCTCTACTCATCCCCCTTCTGCCTTTCTCTCTCACTTTGAATCCTGGTTCTCTTTCTTTCTCTCCTCAGACTCCCCTGTTCTTCTCCTTGGGGACTTCAACTGCCACATTGATGACCCCTCTCTCCCTTGGGCTTCCCGCTTTCTTTCTCTAACCTCTTCTTTTGGCCTTCAACAGTGGACTGCAGCCAGCACCCACAAGGATGGCCACTACTTAGACCTGGTTTTCACTAAAAACTTCTCTCTCTCCGACTTCTCCATTTCCTCTTTTCCTCTCTCCGACCATCACCTCATCTCATTTTCTCTCTCTCGCTTCTCTCCGTCTCCATCTCGCCCTCGTTTTTGCAGAAACCTGCGCTCTATTAACCTACCAGCTCTTGATTCCACTTTACACTCCTCCCTCTCCTCTCTCAGTTCTGCTTCAGACCCTGACAACCTGGTCAGGAACTACAACTCTGCCTTATCTTCCTCTCTTGATCTTCATGCCCCACTTTCTCTCTGCCGTCCTCGCCCTTCTAACCCCAGACCCTGGCTAAACTCCCACACACGCATGCTGCGTTCCTCCACTCATTCCTTTGAACGCCTCTGGAGGAAATCTCATACGCTCGCAGACTTCATTCACTACAAATTTATGCTATCCTGTTTCAACTCTGCCCTCTTTCAGGCTAAACAAACCTACTTTTCATCACTAATCAACACACACAAGTCTAACCCACGCCGTCTCTTTTCTGTCTTTGACTCTCTACTCAGACCACCCTCAGCTGCCTCCTCTTCTTCCTCCATCTCACCTCAGGACTTTGCTGACTTTTTTAAGAAAAAGGTGGAGTCCATACGGCAGAACATCCCATCTGTTGCCTCCTCCCATCCCACAATGCTTCCCAACTCTCCTCCTGTCTTTCTTGACTCTTTTTCTGCTATCTCAGAGGAGGATGTATCACTGCTGATCTCCTCTTCTCCCTCTACCACTTGCCCTCTTGATCCCATTCCCTCCCATCTCCTAAAACCTCTTGCTCCTTCTATAATCCCTATGCTCACACAGATCTTTAACTCTTCCCTCTACTCTGGTACCTTTCCTTCATCCTTCAAGCATGCAACCGTTATACCATTACTCAAAAACAGCAAGCTTGACCCTACCTGTCCTTCTAACTATCGACCTGTCTCCCTCCTGCCTTTTGCCTCCAAACTCCTTGAACGTCTTGTATTCTCTCGATTGCTACACTTTCTCAACACCTATTCTGTACTAGACCCTCTACAATCTGGCTTCCGCACTGCTCACTCTACTGAAACAGACCTCACTAAAATAACTGACGACCTCCATGCTGCCAAAGACAGAGGTCATTACACTCTGCTCATATTACTCGACCTCTCTGCAGCATTCGACACCGTGGACCACCCTCTTCTCCTTCACATTCTCCATACTCTTGTTATTCGGAACAAAGCTTTATCCTGGATCTCCTCTTACCTCTCCCATCGTACCTTCAGTGTCTCTTTTGCTAACACCTCCTCCTCCTCTATTGATCTCTCTGTGGGGATACCCCAGGGCTCTGTCCTGGGACCCCTTCTCTTTTCTCTCTACACACTCTCTCTAGGTGACCTAATCACATCTTTTGGGTTTAAATATCACCTCTATGCTGACGACACACAAATTTACCTTTCAACCCCTGACCTTACACCTGCTATACAGACCAAAGTTTCTGAATGCCTCTCTGGAATATCATCCTGGATGGCCATCCGCCGACTGAAACTTAACATGGCAAAAACAGAGCTCCTTATACTACCTCCCAAACCTGGCCCTACTACATCCTTCCACATTGCTATTGGAAATACGATCATTCACCCAGTAGCCCAAGCACGCTGCCTAGGGGTCACACTTGATTCCTCTCTCTCATTCTCCTCTCATATTCAAAACGTTTCTAAAACTTGTCGCTTTTTCCTCCGCAATATCACAAAGATACGCCCTTTCCTCTGTTACTCAACTGCCAAAACTTTGACTCAGGCCCTCATTCTCTCACGTCTCGATTACTGCAACCTCCTGCTGTCCGGCCTTCCTACCTCTCACCTGTCTCCCCTACAATCTATCCTAAACACTGCTGCCAGAATCACTCTACTCTTTCCTAAATCTGTCTCAGCATCTCCCCTGCTGAAATCCCTCTCCTGGCTTCCGATTAAATTGCGTATCTCACACTCAATTCTACTGCTCACTTTTAAAGCTTTACATTCTTCTGCCCCTCATTACATCTCAGCCCTAATTTCTCGCTATGCACCATCACGACTCTTGCGTTCTTCTCAAGGATGTCTTCTTTCTACCCCCTTTGTATCTAAAGCTCTCTCCCGCCTTAAACCTTTCTCACTTTCTGCCCCACACCTCTGGAATGCCCTTCCCCTCAATACCCGACTAGCCCCCTCGCTATCCACCTTTAAGACCCACCTTAAGACACATCTGCTTAAAGAAGCATATGAGTAGCACTGGATAATCATGGACACATGACACAAAGCTTGGCCCCCTGCAGACGCACTTACTAGTATTCCCTCCTACTGTCTCTGTACGTTCTCCCTACCTACCAATTAGATTGTAAGCTCCTCGGAGCAGGGACTCCTTCCTTAATGTTACTTTTACAGTTTGTCTGAAGCACTTATTCCCATGATCTGTTATTTATATTTGTTATTTATATGACATGTATTACTACTGTGAAGCGCTATGTACATTTTATGGCGCTATACAAATAAAGACATACATACAGTACATACATAAATACCAGATAGTAAAGGATTGCAAATGTAAGTCTTAAGCTGGTTTACAGCACTTATTAAAGTCTCCTGACCAATAACTGATGCAAACATATCTCGTTACTTTATTTTTTCAGGGATATTTTTTTGGGGGTAGTAAGAGTGCCTTTATTTGAAGGATAGCAAACCAAAAAGTATATAGTACCTTTACATGTTGTGAGCACATCCGCACTACAGATGTGCTAGTGTAGAGTATCCCTGTATCCTTCTCGAAGGTTTTCTTCACTTGCTTGAGTGAAAGCCATTTGCCAATTTGCAGGGTAAGGAAATATCTCACTTTATTTTTTTGCAAATATGTCCCATATAAAACTCGTACATTTCACAGCATGCTACAAAACTATTTTTTTTTAGAAATGTTGATGACAAAAGATAAGAAAGACATTTCTGTTTGGTGATATTGTCAAAATTCCATACATTCAACCCACATAAACTTGGAGCAAATGTGTGTTTTAATGATTACCAATATTAATATGTATTATTTAAGCCCAGACTGCACATTTCGAATCTCTTTTTAAACTTTCCAATGTGACCTTTTTTCAAATGAAATAAAACATGTATTTTATTTTGTGTACAACTGCCATTTTTCTTGCAATTTTCTATAGGTATCTTTATATTTCTTCCTCTGGCTATGTTTTATAGAACCATACTTTCATTACTCGTTTGCTTTTTCTAAATGATTCCTATGACAGAAAATAATAGTTAAAGTAGGTATTTACAAAATGTATCTGGGACAAATTGTTTGGAAGGTGAGACATCCTTATATTTGCAAAAAAAAGGTTTATTCTAAGATTACAGTGTTCACACTTGGATACTAAATTGCCTATTCACTCCAACAATCTCCCTGCAAGCTTTCATGTTGTATCACTACATTTTTCACATCATTTATATCAGTCATGATCTCTTTTTTCTATTATTCCCTTTGACACCCTTTGGAAGGAAAAGCAGGTGGAATTGTGAAAGAAAAAAGTTTTGTTTACTGCTGACAAATGCTATGCCTTTGATATGGCAGGCACCTGTAGACCAATCTGCAACAATTCTTGACATGTTTATGAAAATAAATGTCCTGGTCTGTCATAAAAGTACCAGAGACTTGCATACCAAAGAGAGAATGAAATGATGGCAGAAAGATAAACACGAAGAGCAAAGATTTGACTAAATGTAAAGCAGTGAACCCATCCGAATGTATAGCTTATAAGAGCCAAGTTCATATTAAAACACAGCTATATTCCTGAGGGATCATCTGTTTTGCAAAATGTTCTAAAGATAAAGGAGCTATAACCGAATTGTTCATCATTTTTTTTATTTGTATGTTTGACTTCTGTGATTCTTTGGAAAATCCAAGTATCCATTTTAATCTATCCCTGGGACATGTTTTTGATACGACAAAATTTTTTTTTTTTTTTAAGGGCGGGACATGCTCAGGGGGCAACTTACTAACATTACATGAGTTCAATTAACTTCTGGAGAGAATTGCTGCAGGTTTTACCATATATTTGGTTAATAATAAGTTAATGCATTTAGTCCCTGCAGAATGTTGCTACAGAATAAGGGAGAGTTATCTTATTATTTACCAATCAGATAACAACATTATTTAAAAGAATGAGAATCTAGATAAGTAAAACAGAACTACTCTATCATGGTCTACCTCGAACATATACAGTAATTACTTAAAAGGGCCATAAGATTAGCACAACATAATAAGTATGGCCCATAATCTATTAATTCATATACACTCACAGAGCATGTAAGTAGGATAATCTATCACAGGTTCCTGCTCCATAGAGCTTACAAACTAATTTTGTTAGACATGGAGATAAAATGCTGTCAATTTAACTAAAAGTAGCCATTCTGCTTATTTTCTTTACACCATTTACACACTTTGCAGATCTCCGAGGAACCATTGAGTTTTTTGGAAGATTAAATCCATTTTTGTATACAGTAATGCACTAGGATTGGGCGCTTTTTTTCTTTTCTTATATATATATATATATACATGTAGAGGTATCAGTACCGTGTTAGCCGAGCTTCAATAATCAAAAAATAAATAGATGATACCGTTCTGTGGCTAACAAAATGCTTTTATTTGTGCGAGCTTTCGAGATACACTGATCTCTTCTTCCGGCGATGTTACAATGAATGAAGCAAAAGGTATACTTAAAAACAGTGTCTCTTGGAATATATATATGTATTGTCTTGTCATGACTGCTGATTTAACAATCTTTGATTTTATTGTACTGTACAACTGACACATTTTTTTATTCATGTAAGAAATAAGAATCAACTCGAAGAATGAAACGCTAACATGACAATTATGATTAATAATAATAATAATAAATTTAAAAAAGCAGTTGCACCTTTGCATTTTTGATCAGTGACAAAGTTTATTCATAATAAAGAATCTACAAGATACAGTCCAGCAAAAAATGATTAGCAGCACTTAAAGTTTTCTCTTTTGTTGAAGGGACGACTTCCTGATTGAACAGTGTATTGAATCATATGACAAGAAAGTACTTGATCTCTCTCCAGCTGGAAAGGAATTGTATTCATCAGCAGCTTTTAAGCTGAGGATGTCTTTATATTTTCACTCTTTGTTTGAGTCTCTCCAGATCCTCCCTTTATTTCATGTCAGCAATACAGAGTAGGTATGCCAAGTGGGTTTGAAAGTTAAATTACAGTCTCTTTTTCAGATGTTATTGGAAGGAATGTGTAATTTATAGCCACGTGCCAGGAGTACAGGATGTTCAGGGTTCATTGGCATTTCTCTCTTAAGTTAATAAAACTTTTGTGAAATTACACCTAGATATTACAATTTGTATACAACTTTTTATATAAAGAGCATGGTTCATACCATCTCATACATCACCTGCTGTACCCAGAGGGGTTGTCAGTGAATTATGGGATTGACAAGGACTTGTGTAGCATGCAGTATGCATTATTTGACAGGCACAGGGACCTGGTAAGGGAAGCAGGAATGGGGCATGGGTGGCAAAGGCTGACATACAGGAGTTTTGACATTCAGTCTATTGCCCGTGCACCCGGAATGCTTCCAACTGCTGGGGTGCATGTTGGGAAAGGAGTTTTTTGTGGGTCTATTTCTACCGTTGGGTTGTTTGATTTCATATTTTATTTTGAGATGTTCAGCTCGTCTTTGGACTGGGCATTGGGGGATGAAGCCAGAGTTGGGGGCATCCTGCACTGCTTAGATGACTATCTATTTGTAGGAAGGGATGGGTCTGATGTTTGAGGGAGGTTACTGGGAGAGCTTAAGGAGCTCCTGGCCTGTTTTGACGTTCCGTTGGCTAGGGACAAAATGGAGGGCCCAGTGGGTGTGCATCAGCCTCCGCGGAATTGAAATGAATATGGTGAAGATGGCGTACCGTCTCCTGGCAGGAAACAGGTGGAACTGATAGCTTTGGGGAGAGAATTTATGGGCTTAGAATGCTACACAGAGGCAGTTCCAGTCCCTGCTGGGCCACCTCAACTTCGTGGCCAGGATCCTAACAATGGGAAGGGTCTTTGGGAGGCAACTTCTGGTTGCAATGACAGGGGTAAAATCACAACACCACTTTAGTGGCCTCTGTTTCTTCTTTCTGGCCTTCTATTTGCCTCTGTGCCATACACTTCCACTCTCCTTCCTTTGCCGATACTAAATTGTGGCAGGGAGGGAAGGAGCTGCTTTATTGCAAGATCCAAACTACGCGGTAAACAAAAGCAAAAGTTTGCCTCGTTTTCGGTCCAAGCCCAGCACGCAAATCTGAGCCTCTCATATCGCTTATGTTCGAGCGGCTTCAGATTTCAACTACCTGGGCTCTCATCTCCAAATGTAGTCCTAATGGCATTAATTTCTTATTGTTATATATATATGTATAGTATAGTGTTTTGTATGTCAACATCTAACATAACAATAAGAAATTAATGATATATATATACATATTCTTAGGATTTATTCCATCATATTCCTGCTGTTTTTAATTTACCCAAGTTCTCACTTGCAAAAATCTTAACAAACGAGACAACAGGGAGTATTAATTGGGTTTTTCAGATACAATTATGAAGGTAATAGTTTCAGCATGTGGAAGAGAAATTGGACCACCATAAATCCAATCTTGATTTATCAGGCTGAACATATTCTCAGACTTGCTGTACATCATATTAAACATACTATCTTTTTTTTAATTTGAAAAAAAAATTAAAGCTATATGCTTTGCTGTGGAGGGTTTTTGTCACTTTTTTTACTCACCATAACTTAACTAAGTGTATATATATATATATATATATATATATATATATATATATATTAATATATATATATATGTAGAACATATCATGGAGAATAATTTAGTGTCAAAAGACTACTTAAAGCAGAGGGGAGTCGCTTTTAATGTTCAGTCACGTGTATCAGATTACTGTAGATCTGAGCAAGGACAGTTATCTGGCTAAGAGTTCCCTAAAAGCTGTTAGGTATATTTTACGTTTCTTGGGGTCAGACAGATAAATATGAATGTCTGTAGTAGAGTTATCCATTTGCTTTTAACCTAGTTACAATTGTGTTTGTAACCACCAACAAAAATTAATGTTGCTACCCTTTAAAAGCTCAATTACTTCCTGCCAACTCTAGCGCTTATAAACTTCCGTGAGAGATTGCCATGTTTACATGCAAGCACAGACAATAAAATGATTCAAACATACAGTATATTAGCTGCATTTAAACCCTGCCAACCTCATTCCCAGAATGTTAGCACTCAGAAACCATGTATCTTATTTATTGATGAAAGATGAAATAAAACAAAAGTTTTAAATAAACATTGAAGATTGGCATAGATTTAGCATGGTGTGAGCACACATTATATTTTTGTATAGTGTTGCTACTGGCTTAGGCTACGCTTATAGTGCCGGCGACGGCGACGTCAGGCTGCGGTCGCTGGAAAAATCAAATTGAGATGACATCAAGCGATCGCGACCAAGCCGTCATTCCCTCGCGTCATCGAGCCGCGCTTACTGTACGTCTGCATCGCCCCAAAGACAGACAGCCTGATGGTGCTCCCCAAGAAAGGCTCTCCTCTGCACAGGACCAGTGTGCTAAGGGTTAACATGGGCTTGTACTTTGTGGAACGTCAACCCCCCACCACAGAAATGTTAATGAGCCAAGAGGACACAAATAACTTTTTGTACACAGCTGCAACAGATTCAATCTCAATCACCTCAGTGTACGTGTGCGTTGCCCCAAAGGCGGACAGCCTTTGGCACAGCTTAAGGGCAGCCAAAGGGTGTGAGCCATTTGCTGCCACTCGCTGATGTTTGGGGATGTTAAAGTGATGTTAATGCTTCTCTATTTCAATCTGAAACTCACAAGCCCTTTATCCCCTGTACCCAGTTTTCCAACTTTATCTGCCCATGAAATGTCTGCGAATTCAATGTATAACCCTGTTCTTTTAATCTAACCATGTATTTTTTAAAACTCTGTGTCCTGTACATACTAGAAAATGAGAGGTAACTCTCAATGTATTACTTCCTGGTAAAACATTTTTATAAATATAAATAAAATAAGAGCAAGCGACGGCGGCAATGCATTTGTTTTAACACGACGTCGCATCGCTGTCGCCGGCACTATAAGCGCAGCCTTAGAGTTTACATCAGACATGTGAAGATGGAATTTACAAATATTGGTATTAGCCCATGTTGTAGCCTCTTCAACCATACATTTCCAAGAGGCAACACATGCACATATAATATGTAGACAAAGTATAAAGTTGTGCAGCGATATTGCCGGGTAAATACATTTACCTCTAAGCAAGCAAAGTACCAGTTATTTACTTTTTCTTTTAGTAATGCAACAATGTAGATGCCTCAAAACTTTGTTTTCATTATACTTTACTCTTCACACCCACAAGGTCAAATACATATTAAATAATATAACAATGGTAACCAGAGGTAGAGGGTCACTCCTAAGAGTGAGAGTAGGCTGTGATGGGGAAGCCACCAAAGTGAAACGTACATTGGGAAGCCTGCTGATGTCACTCCGTCAGCATTGCCAGTCCTAACAGGGACACACAAGGCTGCCAGCTGAGCACCTCTCCTCTCCATATACCGCTGTTGTGAATGCAAGCTGTAGCAACCGAGCTGAGAGGATTGCCCGTCGGCCCCGCCCCCGCGACACACCCCGTGATGGGACAGGTGACGCACACCGCTCTACCAGGCTGAGGGACACCGCACGGATCTCGCTCAGGCTCTGCCCCTGTGATATCACGGGTGAGGGGCACAACACACAAGCTACACACAGGTGCCGCGCTACCATGGGCACACAACAGGTTAACACCTTCAGTAATTATTCCACACCTGCACTCCTCCCCACCCCTGCCTACCAGTGGACTGAATATGTCTAGGGGCGGTTCTCGTTCATTACTCTGCAGCTGTGTGCTTTCCTACCATTGGCTGCCTGTCCTTTAAATACTCAGCCAGCCCTTTAAATACTCCGCCAGCCCTGTTACAAATTGGCTGAGCATAAATTCTGTTTATGTACTTGTGCTTGCCTCCAGTATCCTGTTGCCCTGTCTTTGCTTTGTCTTGCCTCTTGTATTTTTGACCTCAGCTTGTACCCGGACTCCTGTCGTCTCTGACCCCTTGACCACGGCTATGGATAACTATGATTCTACCTTCAATACTCCTGGACCCCAGCACCGCATAATGACTATCCGATTTCTCCTATCCTAGATCATGGCGAGTATTTTAACCAATCGGTTCTCTCCTACCCTGACCCACCTACATGACTACCACTCTGCATTCCAGACGAACTTGCGCAGTAGTAGGTCGGTGGCTATCAACAATCCCACCTTAGCCCTGCGGTCCTGTCTAGATTGCAGTGAGCACTCGTTATACGAGCGCAGTCACGGCTGAGAGTACCTCCATTGGTGTCAAGATGGCTGTGCTGTTGCATAACAGTAGGACAAATATATTAGGGCTTATCCTTTCCCTCCCCGTCGGATCACAGTTTATCCTGAGACAAGGGTTAGTTGCTGGCACCTATGGGTCCCCGCTGGCTTACTGTAAGCAGACAATATGAACCATTGGTCGCTGCTTCAGCCCTCCATATTAGCACTTCAAGCAGCAGTAATGTCATTCAAAGTAATTATCATTTAGTTTTAGCACTAACCAGCCCTGACCATAGCTATGGTTAGCCCCCCTGCCTTATTTCAGTACACTTACTGACTGGCAGGGGCTGTATTTACATTTACCTACAGTCACAGACTAATCTAGTCCATGGTGCTAAAAATCAATCACCAAACTGACTGAGGACTTTACACTGCCCATCCCACTAATAATCTGATCACATTCGGGACAGTAGGGTAATACTAATATCAATTTTAAATGACTGCCTGTACATCTAGTGAGACAATTAAACGTTACTAGCACCTCATCTAGGGGCCACAAGCTCAACACCAAGGGCATCAAGAGCTCTCCCTTTTGTCATTATTATGTTTATATATATTTATTCATGTTGTGTCCCTATATTTGATCCACTAGTCCATAGGACCACATTTAAAGTGTTTTAACTCAAATCATAATCTTATTACCAGTTCAATCACAACTGATTTGGGACTTACTCACCGGTGGTCACCTACACAACCACTACAAGGTCTAAATACAGATTATATTTAGTCCTTGGCTTATGGCCTGAATTCCATCATTGACTAGTGAGTGCATGCTATCGGGGACTTCTC
Organism: Ascaphus truei; assembly: GCF_040206685.1. Lineage (NCBI taxonomy): Eukaryota > Metazoa > Chordata > Amphibia > Anura > Ascaphidae > Ascaphus > Ascaphus truei. The sequence goes on along the minus strand of NC_134494.1, from coordinate 53,652,276 downwards.
CACCACAGCCTACTCTCCCTCTTAGGAGTGGCCACACCCTACTCTCCCTCTTAGGAGTGACCGCACCCTACTCTCCCTCTTAGGAGTGACCCTCTGGCTCTGGTTACCTTTGTTTTCTTCTTTTAAATCATTAATCCCTAGTGCACCCACACACATACTTTCGAGCTGAGCAGGTGCCCCCCACTCCACTTGTTTCAGTTATATAACTTAAAATTGGAAAATTTCAACAACAAAAAAAGGATAAAGAAAATACCACTGAAAAGTCATTTTATGCAGTAGCAGCTCGAGATGCATGTTCAAGAATATAGTACGGTTTTGGGGCACATGAATAAATACTCAAGGAGCATTGCAGTCAGACCATACTGTAATACTGAACATGAATCACCGAATCATATCAAGCAAAGATAATACTACATACTTCTATATTGCTCAATGTTGGCAATACTTTTCTGCTGATGATCAATACTCTCAGTCTTAGTACAAACAATTAATTTGTATAGTACACCATCCACAAATTTGTGACCTCTAGATATTACGCCTCTCCTGTACTAATACATAAATAATTGAATCCCCAAACAAATTGACATTTTCGGAAAAATATGACAGTTGCTCTGGTAGATATAAAAACCTCAAATAAGATTGCTTAGCAATAAATGTGATCTACTACATATGTTTTATCGTGCAGTGTTTCATAACGCCAAAGGTTTTAATTCAAATGTTGTGCTTTAATGGTTCTCAATCATGTGCTGACCTTAAATGAGCTAAAGAATTCAGTAATAAGTGGGGTAAGCGTTTTAAGAGGCTCGTCATATTGAGGGCTTGCCACTGCAGCACACGAACTCTGTCGGATCACCGCCACGCACACAATAAACACTGTAAAAAGCAGGTGGCAATGCCTTTCTATAGAAATAATAAAGTAATCTGGAAAAGCGGAGTGCAATTTGTTCATACCACTTTCCTATGCACTTCAGGCTCCACGGCAAGGCTGTGAAACAAAGTAAATTGTATACAAAGAAAATAATGGAGAAAAAGATTTGAGAACCAAAGTGGCAGAAAATGTGATAACCTGCATTCACTGAAATGTAATGTATTTATCACGTTCTTTATCACCTTAATTTGCTGTAATCAACATATTATATATAAACTCTCTCTCACATACAAAAAGCATATACAATTATCTGTGTATTCACTCCTTTGTTCTGAATTTCAAAAATCCCATCCGTAGTTTAGTATCATACTCTCTAAATATTTAGGGGATCTTTCACAATACTTTAACCATTTTCTTAAATAGCATATCTCAGAATGGTAAAAATAAATAAAAATGTAAATGTAAGTCTAGTTTATCGAAATAATACAGATTGAAATAATAATAAGAACATTTAAAAAAAAATCTATGTAGGGCCATATTTACTAACTGAAGAAAACCCGGGTAGGAAGTTGCACAATGCAATGATAGATATGCAACTTCCTACCCAATGTTGGGTATTTACATTTAAAGTTTTAAGTAAGCAATCTATGTATTGTATTGTATTGTATGTCTTTATTTATATAGCGCCATAAATGTACATAGCACTTCACAGTAGTAATTCACATTGTAATCATATAAATAACAAATAATATAAATAACAGATCATGGGAATAAGTGCTTCAGACATAAAAGTAACATTAAGGAAGAGGAGTCCCTGCACCGAGGAGCTTACAATCTAATTGATAGGTAGGAGAACATACAGAGACAGTAGGAGGGAATTCTGGTAAGTGCATCTGCAGGGGGCCAAGCTTTATGTGTCATGTGTTCAGGATTATCCACAGTGCTATTCATATGCTTCTTTAAGCAAGTGTGTCTTAAGGTGGGTCTTAAAGGTGGATAGAGAGGGGGCCAGTCGGGTACTGAGGGGAAGGACATTCCAGAGGTGTGGGGCAGTCAGTGAGAAAGGTTTAAGGTGGGAGATGTTATGTCATGAAGTGTATTACAATTTCTGATTAGCATGGGGCAACTTGACATCGTGAAGTTGAAAAAAAAGGCTATTAACGAACACCAGCATGCTTCAACAGTTCTTGCATTGTCTAATCCACCCAAAGAATGCAAGTATGGTAGGTGGCTGCTTTGATATGTTGTTAAACCTTGGGGCAAAGGGAGCAGAAACGAATAATACCCCCCAGTTCAGAGATGAGGTTAACACAGAGGGTTGTTGTTATGTTTGGGAGTCCATTAATCAAGGAATGCAAATTACCATGTATCCATGTGGAGTTAATAGGAAGAGGTAGGAAGATATTAACCACCACAGATATCCTGTGGTATTAAAGCAGACATTTCTTCCACTCATTAGCCCACACTTTTTTCTTTTTACCAGGATGGGAAGCAGCGAGTCCCCGGAGCTGAAACGTGCTATTTTCAGCTCTGGGGCACCCCTGGTTCCCCAAACACTTACCAGTATGTATGCATGTCTTTATTTATATAGCGCTATTAATGTACATAGCGCTTCACAGCAGTAATACACGTGACAATCATATAAATAACAAATAATACAAATAACATGTGTAACAGGTTTTCCCCCACCCTCTGGGAGATCTCACTATTACACAGTGTTGTGTGCTGCTCACCTGCTGGCTCAAAGAATACTGAGCATCCGCCGATGGTAGAGGGGCCGAACAGGACAGCCTTTTCTGGTTCTTTCTCACTTTTTTACTTGGTGCAGCGCCTTCATTCCCCGCAGGCCCCAGCAGAAGTGGGTGCAGTCCCTGCAGGAAAACTCTCGGGTACTCCTCCTGAATAACAGCACTCTCAGGCAGGAGTATATAAAACAGGAATGGTCTTTATTCTTCAACAGCAGAATACACCATACAACCGGTACACTTGGATGGTTCCCTGGACTCAACCCAGGGAGCTTGAGGCCCCAAGGGTCTATCCTCGTCTCCTCCCTTATTCCCTAGTGGAATAAGGGTAGTTGACCCCATCCCCTGAGGGAGGGGAAGGAAGGTGGCCAGAGCTCTGGCTCCACGCTTCCAACACAGAGCTCCCAGAACAACCACTAAATTTAGGCTCTGCAGCTCCTTATGTACCCAGGGGGAAGGTTTTAGGTCTGAGCCCCTGATTGGGCAGAACACAGGCCCTGTCCCCCCCCCCCACCCCCCTCCCCCCTCCCGTCACCCAAAGGAGCTGCTTAGTGCAGGGGAAATCCAGATTAACCCTAACACTGCCTGCGATGGTACCAGGGTTTATGTGTTAGGCAGGGTAGATTAGTAGCCAAGAGGATACATGGCTACACATGTAACACCCTTAGGTGCTATTCTGCACCAAAAACTGGGCCGAACCAAACTGTAGCTAGGCCCTCATTCTGTCATGTAGTCTCAGCAGCTCACAGGCCCAGACATGTGCCTGTAAATTGCTACAATCCTGCAACATGAGGGGATGGGACTTCACCAGGTTGCTACTATTAACCCTAGCTCTGCCTGCTATTACCAGGAGTTATATGCCAGGCTATGGGGAAACAGCACGGCGCTACAAACAGATTATGGGAAAAAGTGCTTCAGACATAAAAGTTACATTTAGGAAAAGGAGTCCCTGCTTCGAAAAGCTTACAATCTAATTGCCAGTAAGACTATCTAGTTTCAGCTCCCTCAAGGGAAAATTGGATTGATGGTTTAGTTTTCTACTGGTCCATGTGACATGAGGGATTACAAACACAGTACTGGGGATAATTTTACATGCAAATGTCTCGAGAACAAGGGGGTCCCTGACCTGAAATTAGTGTGGTTAAACTATGGGGACCCGCTGGTTCTCATCCTGCTAGCAAACGTTGTGAGCCTCGGGAAAGAACTGCTGCTTCAACCCAGACTTTCATTTTTCTCCATTTTCTACACTCTTGTCACACATAAGATTAGAACTTTAAAGAATAATGCAACATTCTTAACACTTCAAAATGATGTCGATATGGACAGCCAGTTTATGCCCTCACTTTTATTCTGGCCATGCATTCCAGAATTTTGAACAAATTCCTTATAGTTCGCACCTGAGCAGTAGATTGGATCCTCAGAGTTTGTCGTTCCACGAGTTTCACACTGGGCTTATATTTGAAACTTTTGGTGGTGTCATCCAAAGACTGCACTGTGACCCACAGCTTCAATAGCGTTTTCTAACTTCACTACATTTCTGGTCTCATGCTGCAGCCAGGAACTTTATAAGCGCTGTGACCTTCAAATTACCCTTTATTCAGTTTACACAAATATTATATTAACTCTTTTTGTGTAGTGCAGCATATGCAATGCCACATAACACATCTTTTATTTTTGTTGTTTAAACATAAATAACATAGCTAAACTATGTTGTTCAAACAGAAATCCTGGGAGCAAGAACAAAATAGTATTGAGCAAGCACTTCATTTGTATCCCCTTCCTGCACAATAAATGGAATTGAAGGATGACAATGTCCAGAACTCCATGCAGACTTCTTTTTGCTCTGATGCTTTCAATATGAAAGGTTTTTTGGAAACATAACAGATTCATATAAGGTCAAGGGAAGTAGAGTTCTTCTGGCCACTATCATCCACCATTACAGATAGTATTATTTTTGTCATACATTTCTTCAAAAGATGGGAAATATGAGATACAACAAACTGTTTCAAGATAAGAAAATGTTTACTTTGGCCACATCATTTTCCAGAAACAAATAAGCATATATATTAGTCCTTCAGTTTCTAAATATCATGTATGAAATTTCTGTCACTCAAATTTCAAACAGTATCATGTAAAACAGCATTTTATGAAATGTTTGATTATATTACAATTCTACACTTACAATATCAGATGAGTTGTTAACCATTTTATATATGGGACAGTGACGTAACTACCACGTATGTGCAGCTGGTTCAGCCGTAGCAGAGCCCGACTGGTTAGTGGCCCATCCTCCCAGCTGTTCTGCAGGGTTAAAGTCCCACACTCTGCATTGGTTCCTCCTGTCCCACACCAAGCTCAGCCTTTTGACTCATGCCCTGCCAGAAGGGGCTGCCTTGGCAGTTGTAAAGTGAAAGTTACTGTAGGCCCCAGAAGAAATCAGGCCCAGCTTCCACATCGCCACTTGGCCACATGGGTGGGCTCCCTCTGCTGCCGGATAAGTCCCTGCTCCTCAAGTAGAGCCCTGGAGTGTGCGACAGTGAAAGAAAAGAGGGGGGGGGGGGGACGACAGAATGGTGAGGAGGGAGCATGTGTTCTTTCCACCAAAATGGCATGTCTTTCAAAGTATAGGTTGAAGGGGTTTCCAGTTCTATAAACTTGAACTAGAGCCACCAATTCAATTGTTCAGTTCCTATCTGTAGGACTTTTGCAAGAAGTTGCTCCTCCGGCACCAAACGGGTAACTAATAATATTAACATGCTAAATAAAAATGTCTTTTTGTAACATGTCACAAGATAATAAAACTTGCCATCTTTCATCCAATAATATGTGTATAATGTTGTAATATTTGTAGAGGTTTCCTCAAAGGGTATCCTTATCAGTCAAATCTCTTGTTTTATTTACTTTAGCAGTTGCTTTCAAAATTCATTGTAACATCTGACTAAAGTAAAATTAAAGAAGTTCATGTGTTTTCTCTGTCTCATTAACCAACTGAAGCATCCAATGAAGAGATATTACTTTTTTATGTCAATCTGTTGTAATTAGGTACAAGGTTGACAGATCTTTAATGCGAAATAAAATATAATCCAATTAAGATGAAAAGGTTATTTATAACATTTGTTTTAAGGACAAATTGTGTCACTTCAGAACATATTACAATTACTGTGTTTATTTAAGTGGTAACAGTCTTCAACTTCATATGAAGCTAATTAATTTTAAGATTACAAATTCCTCTTCCTTAAGCACGATACAGATCTAAAAATATAAACATAAATAAAATAAAGTGCATTGCATGTGTGTTGTCCGGTGTGGGTAGGAATAGGCAAAACTCTCTTCAAATACTTGCCTTATTTACAGCTGTAACGTACCCAAGGCTGCCGACAGGGGGGGATAGTCTGGACAGGTGACCCAGTGGCTGCGGGGGGCCTTGCCAGCCAGCGCTGCAAGTTGGGTCTGACCTCTGGCCATGCCCAGCTCCTGGTCCTCTGGTGGCTGGACCCCGGCTCTTTCTCAGCTCCAGGCTTCTCCCTCATTGCTACTTATAAATGTATTACAGAAGAATAATACATTGTAACTTTAAACGCTGTAGCTGATGGATACATTTTGAGACATAAGGCAAAGTAATAGGTTACCTCTACACAGTAACAATATGGTTTGGTCAATTTTATGGGATCCAACAGATGTACGCAACCTCCCTTTAATCTTATGAGTGCCGAAGGGGCTGTGGCATCCGCGATCACATGATCGCTCCATCTCTGATGACGGAATGGACGAGAAGGAGGATTTTGATGTAGCTACTACTGTATGTTATGGAGACCCTGAAGTGCCAGGCGACGAAAGTGACAGAGGCAAGTTAAATAGGTTAAATGTACATTAGATGATTGGCATCATAAAAAAAAAAAAAGAACAAAACAATTATTTTAAAATAATCTTTACACTTTTAACATTTCCATGGCAAACATATAGTTTCACGAACTTTAGCAAATTATTTTATCGTCACATTTTATAGCCATTAACATTGTTAGCTTGGATTTGTTCTTTTGTTTAGATAGTAATTATGGTGCCATCATTAGCCAAACCTGTAGATATCGGTAGTTGATGTTTTGTTCCAGTGTTCCTGACAAGAACCAATTCATATTCATTTTTAATGGTGATTTAGTCTTTCAAGGGAAGATAATTACACTGATGTCATAGGGGGAAAAAATTGGATCCGCAAAGTTGAACTACCCCTTTAAAAGAGCAATCCACCCGAACTAACCTCTATTTGTTTATAACGCTGTTTCCCCCACCCTCTGGGAGATTCTGCAATTATATGGTGTATGGTGCTGGCTACCTGTTGGCTCACAGGATGCTGAGTTGTCCACCAGTGGTAGTGGGGACTTCTGGACAGGCTTCTGGGGTACATTACTGGTCTCTATCTCTGACGGTACAGCGCCGCCATCTGCTGCAGGCTCCAGTAGTGTGAAGGCAATCTCCTGCAGAACAACTTACTCCACTCCCCCCAGACAGATTGTGCACTAGGCAGGAGTATATTCACTGGAGCCTCTTTATTCCATCTGCTTCAGCACAGTATAACACAACTGCATTTGCTCAGCACAGTTCAAACAGGTCGCCAACCTCTGGATGGTCCCTGGGCATCCACCCCCCAGCCAAGGGCACCAGAGGCAGTCCTTACTCTTTCCAGACTCCCTAATAGAGCCAGTGGAAAAGGTATCACCCCACTTCCCAAGGGGAGTGGACAGTGGGTGCCAATGCCAGCTACACCCCTGTATGAGTACCTGTCTCTTTCAGGGGAAGACAACTGATTAAATTTAGTAGTGCAGCCCCTTAAGAACAAGGGAGGAAGGTACCAGGTCTGAACCCAAGATTGTAGAAAAATTGGCAAAAGCGCTCCAATGCCAGGAAAACAGGATATAATGTTGCCAAAACCACCTTCCAAAGGTATCCGTAATGAGCAATAATGGTAGTAATATATAACAACCAGAATGGGTACTATCCTCCTGAAGACAGGTGCTGGGTAGTACAAGCCCACCCACAATCAGTCTCATTGGCAGGTTCCCCTCAATAAATGCAAGTACTCACATATCCTTGATGTGGCTGACTGGCTGTGCTGCTTCCAATGATGATTACCAGAAGTGAAAAAAATGGGAGGAGCGCACAAACCAAATGGAGTAGGAAGGACCCTGAGTCAAAAAATGACTAAAAGGGCACTTTAATGTGTCATGAGACCCAGCCAGGATTGGGTAGAACACAGTCACTCAAAGGAACTGCTACTGTGGGGAACCTGTCTGTACTGTTACCAGAGCTTACATGACAGGGAGGGTAGACTGGTAGCCAAAACCAGACAAGGCTACATGTTTTTACAGAATTGGGGGGGGGGGGGTCCTCCAGAACCAAAGCGCTCTATTTTTAGCTCCAGCAACATCTTAGTTCCTGAGATACTTACTTTTTTTTTTTTTTTTAAATGTTTTATTCATATTCCAGTTTTATATACAAAAGTAACATTTTTGAAAATAATAAACCGTCCCAAACATTACAAAAACCCCAAGTTCCTGAGATACTTACTGGTCAAGTTACCGGTATTACTTCCTGGTTTTTAAAGGGAATCTAAATGGCCAGAACCGATAATGTTGCAGCTTCCTATTGGACCAAGATTTTCTTTCCCCTGAGGGAGATTTCGCCTGGTAACTTGGGTGGTAAGTGTCCCAGGAACAGGTGAGGATACCCTAGCTCAGTGGTTTCCGACTTATTTTTGGTTAAGTAACCCTAAGTGAAATTCTGAGGAACCCCAAACTAAATCTAATAGAAACTCTGTGATCAGATACATTGTAAATTCTTCTGTATTTGATACAATTTTCAAATGACCAGAACCCTATAGGGACGCCCGGGGAACCCAAGGGTTCCTAGGAACCCTGGTTTGAAAAACACGGCCCTTGCTGAAAATAGTGGCATTTGGCTCAGGTGGTCCCAGCTTCTAAAATGTGGTCTAAATAAAAATCTGAGGAGGAACAGCTTGTTTAAGCAGTAAGGACAGTTACACACATACAGCAATAGTTGTGTAGTGAATCTTGACATTCACAAATTCGGCGCTCAGAGATATATAGGGAAGCTGGGCAGCATGACATATTGTGTCATGAAGAGAGGGGAGTAACCGAGTTATGGGCTAACCTCCAAGTACGTTAAGCATGAGAAAGCAAATGTCTTTTTAAATAAACAGTCTGCATATACGCTATAGTGCATCAGGTCATAGAACTCACGGTTAACAGGAGGGCCCGGCGGTATCCCCACAGAGTCTGGAAACTCATCTGACCTTCCTCACCACGGTACAGCTGCGACTGCTCCGTCACAATGGGTGATGGGAACTGAGTGTAGTCTGTGTCCGGCTGTTGTCTCAGCAACCCGGCGTGCTACCGATGGTGTCTAACGTAGCTATGGTGCTCCTCCCGCAGGAGAAAAGGTTGATGCACTGCCGAAAGAACTTGTGAAGAGGCTGGAAGATGTGACTGTAAAAACTTTATTACGGCATAGCAGTGAAGCTCTGGCGGATCCTCTGATGCGTTTCAGCCACGGGGGCCTTTGTCAAAGAATATGGATATAGATCTTCTAACATTTATGTAAGAACAAACCTTCCTACACTACAATTTTACTGGTGTATCAAAATAGTATCTTAATATATATTAAAACATCATGTTTTTAGCTGACCAGAATGTAGCAATTTAACTGAAACACAAACCTTCAGTGTTAATGTTCTACTTTTATTGTTACAGTACTGTATATCTCCTTTTCTCTCCCACATAAATGGAAGCTTTAGTTGCCCTAATAGTGACTACATTACTGTCAAAAAAGTGGCTAATTTCTTTCTATACTTTATTATTCAACAATTCTGCTCAGACTATACCTTTAGAATTTGTGTGCCATGAATGTGAAAGCTTTTAGTTTGTACCCAATAAGCAAGTCAACATTTTTTTAAGTCTACTTTTAACAGCACTTTTGCCTGCATACATCAAAACTCCGTAAAAGTGGCTTTAATATCGCATGTGGTAAAAAAACAAACAAAAAAAAAAAAACAATTACGGGCATTATTATCGCAATTTTAAGTTCGTATATATATATCGAGATCGTGGTAATAATTTACCAGGTGGGAAATTTGTGCAAAATCGTGATGCGGCAATTAACATGTTCGTTAATAATGCCTTAATTAACCCGCGCATCGCAAGAATATTTGTATCATGGGTAATATCTATTATTACAGAAGACTATGATCGAAATAACATGAACTGTTACATGTCTGTGGTTCCAAGGTATACCACAGGCACCAAAGGGGTAAATACATTTAAAAAAATACACTACCTAACCCCGTTGTCCACCTTAGCGCCTAGTAAAGCATTGTCATGCAATGCTTTACTAACTGTAAAGGTAATGAAGGGGTTAACCCTTCTAGCCACCCCCACCCCCAAGAAGGCCTAACCCCCTAATCCCTTCCCGGATAAACTACCCCTTCATCCACCCTCCCTACCCCCATCAAACTAGCCCCCCTCTAGACTAATGCAAAATATTCCTATTAGCCAAATGTGGATAATAGTGTTTCTAGGCATTAACCAAAATAAAATACACATATTAAAAAAAACAAAAAAAAACAGACCATTGAAAATATATTTTAAACATAAAACCATAGAAGTTGCCATGGGGGGATAGTGAGAGGGGTTAACTCCTTAATTACCTTAGCAGTCAGTAAAGCATTACATGGCAATTCTTTACTAGCTAGTAAGGTTAAGGGTAGTATAGTGTTATGTATATATTAATCCCTTTGCAGCTGTTTGTGGTCACCTAGTCATGGAAAACCAGGACTATTTGACCCATGGGCTACCAATGGGTTAATATGTACTGTTGTGTATTTTAATAACTATTTTAGCATCTACATCAGGTCGGTTTAGCTAATCTGGACATGTATATTGGTCATTATATATATATATAAATAAGAATGACCTAGGCGCACGTATGCAGGGGAAGAGAAGAAGAGAGGAATATCATAGGGCAGTATATCAAAATATAGTCAGAAAAAATGGTAAGATATGCACTTACACTATTAAATCAAATAAAAGCCTTTAATCCACTTAGGGACTCACAAACTCAGCTCCTGCAGCTTGTCTTTTTCTTGGCCTCTGGATCTTTGGAGTGGTTGTCCTCACAGATCAGCAACAGCAATCACGTTATGTCTGTTTTAAACAGACTTTCCCTTGTAGATAGATCTCACGAAAGAGGCTAGGAAGGGAATAAAAGGAGAAACAAAATGTGTAAAACCTTTTAATAAAAAATGTACTTTAAAATAAAAAAGAGGTAATCAACTCACATTCTGTGAGTTGAATATGGGCAGTAGAGAGTGTTTAGCGAGTCTCTCACACTCGTGGTTGGAAATCTGGTATCCTGGCACAGATATATTGACGATATACTGTTTATATGGGATGGTAGCTTAGAATTGTTGAGTACCTTCCTGAATCAACCGAACAACAATCCATATAATTTGAGATTCACACACAAATACAGTCAGACTAGTATAGAATTTTTGGACTTACAACTATATGTTTCCAATGGGGTATTAGAAACCAAGATGTTTGTAAAAGACGTAGACTGTCATAATTTCCTGATGGGGGACAGTGGACATCTAGACAAATGGATTAACAACATTCCCTTAGGTCAATTACAAAGGGTTAGACGTAATTGTACACAAGAAAATACTTACCATGAACAAGCACATGAGCTAATGGAGAGGTTCACTGAAAGAAAATACAAGAAAGAAGTGGTTAATGAGGCATACAATAAGGTTACCCAGATGGAGCATTCAGATTTGATGACCTATAACTCAAAGGGGGAAATGAGTAAAAAGGGGGAGAAGGACAAAATATCAGTACCATTTGTCACGAGATACACAAATTCCTCTAAACACATTAGAAGAATATTCCATAAACATTGGAATATTCTACATAAAGACCCAATTTTGCAGCAAATATTACCAACAAAACCTGAAATAATATTTACAAAGGCCCCAAATCTGAAACAAAAACTGGCCCCAAGCTGTTTAAAGAAAGAATGTGTTAAACCTGTGAATATAACCAACGGCTTTTTTAAGTGTCAAACATGTAGAGGGTGTAAACAAACACACAAAAATCGTTTAAGAAAATAAATTCTGAAACAACGCAAATGGAGTATGAAATAAAAGATTTCATAGACTGCAACTCAAACTACATAATTTACATGTTGCAATGTCCATGTAATAAACAGTACATAGGGAGAACAACACGCAAACTGAAATTGAGAATAGCAGAACACATAAAAAATATAGAGAGGGTTCATGCAACACAGCGTGTCAAAACATTTTAAAGAACATCATGACCAAAATCCCAGTGGTTTAAAATTCTTTGAAATTGATAAGATCCATCCAAATTGGAGAGGAGGTAACCAGGTCATCAAAATATCAAGGCAAGAGACATTTTGGATCTATACCTTGAAAACGTTAATACCACATGGAATGAATATAGACATTGACCTGGGATAATTCCTTAAAGAATAATATAGCCTCTCTTTATTCCACACTCTGATCTCATTCTCAATTTCAGTCCTATGTACTATATAGATATTAATAGTTGTATAACAGGTCACCTACATGTGCTGACAAGCTGTGGTTAAATTACCATCTATGAGTAGACAACTGTACTTCTTTCTTTGTTTTCCGGTTCATCATGCTAATCTGTTATGTACGCAAATTTGCTTAAACAAAGTGTTAAAGGCGGTTAGTTCTGTGTTTTCCACATGTTTTCTTGGGTTCTCCAATAATTGTATGATCATTCTTTTGGTATTTATGTACATATTATTTATGCGGTAATTATCGTTTCAATGCTTTATTAGATGTAAGGATATTCACCCACCACATGTTCCCATCAGGAATCAGTATTAAATACACCTATAGTTATTCTCTATGTATAGGATTAATAAATTGTTGTTAGAGCTCAGAGTATAAGCGTTAATGTTGACATAAGTACATATACAGTCCCCATGTAACACAAGCTGACTGTAGAAAGATGTTTGGTCTGGTCATATGTATCATCTATGTTTAAGAACTAATATTGTTGGTTGTGATGCAATGTCCTGAACTAACTGGTATCCATGTGTAGATTCATGTGTCCACCATGAAGTAAAATTGAAAAGGATAACTAAGAAAGAATAATTGAATAAATGGGTTAAAATAATATTTTGCTATATGGTTCACATAATAATTATTTAGATTAAATCACAGATTAATTATAGATAGTCACTTCATTTTCCATTTGGTAGGATAAATTAATTTGATTAAATATAAAATAATTTAGTATGTTATTTGGTGATGATATGATTCATAACACGGGTGTTTTGTTATAAAGTGATATATTTTTTATATAAAAATTAGATTCTAATATATATGATTTGGTATATGATAATAAACACTTACCATATATTTTAATTTGGAACTTGTTGATCTAATATTATATTGTATAAGTGAATGAATATTAATAAAATACAATAAAATTGCTGATAAAATGATGTAATGTATAAACTTGTATGAAATTGAAGACCTTCTCCCAGTACCACTCCTCCCATTCCCCCTATTTGGTTAGTGGTATTGACAATATCCTTCAAATAAATCCATTATTGTAATATATGAATTGTGGAACCATATAATCCTTGGTGTATTGGGACACTAAATTCATAATATTGTTGTAGAGAAAAGCTTATAGGCTTTACTATAAACTATATGTATCTCACTCCCTTTGCCCCTGAGAGATTCCAGTCTCTTTAAAGATAAATGTATAAATGTATAAATGTATTAACATAAATTTATTAACATAAAGAAATAGGAATAATATGCCTTTAATATGCCTTTAATATCCTCGAAGAAATAAATACATTTATAAAACTTGTGTGGATGGACTTATGTGCCCAACTAATATTTAGGACACTATAATATACCAACAGTAATGTAGGAATTCACTCCAAACTACTCTAAGAACACTTATTGGAATTAATAGCATTAGCCCAGATCGATTGCTAAAACAAATAAGATTATATTTTATTATAGATGCACTACTACATAATGACATAATGTTCTGCACAGTTGGAATGAAGGATTCATATCCCATCTATAATCAATTGTATCCGAGTCTTGTATTGTAACATTCCCTTTGTACTGTTCTTAAATAGATACTAGGTATGTATGGTCTAATCATGCCCGTGTGCTAAACAATTAACCAATTATGCACTAGCCAATCAGTCAAGAGAGGTATGTTTAAATACCCAGGTAGGGATAAGGTAATGATAGTAACCCCTGACGAAGCCCAAGTGGAGAAACGCGTAGGGCAAGCGTTATTGGTGCAGGTAGAGACACGCCGAAAGACTGTCCAGAGAGAGATTTGAACGGAGCCACGGCAGTGAACTTCTGAATCAACAGAGACAAAATCCCGCGAGAGCTGAGCCGGACCAGACCACGTGATGTGGAAGTAGCCGCCGGTGTGAGGAGGACTGTTAATCTGCGTTTCCAACCACGAGTGTGAGAGACTCGCTAAACACTCTCTACTGCCCATATTCAACTCACAGAATGTGAGTTGATTACCTCTTTTTTATTTTAAAGTACATTTTTTATTAAAAGGTTTTACACATTTTGTTTCTCCTTTTATTCCCTTCCTATCCTCTTTCGTGAGATCTATCTACAAGGGAAAGTCTGTTTAAAAGAGACATAACGTGATTGCTGTTGCTGATCTGTGAGGACAACCACTCCAAAGATCCAGAGGCCAAGAAAAAGACAAGCTGCAGGAGCTGAGTTTGTGAGTCCCTAAGTGGATTAAAGGCTTTTAATTTGCTTTAATAATGTAAGTGCATATCTTACCATTTTTTCTGACTATATTGTGATATACTGCCCTATGATATTCCTCTTTTCTTCTCTTCCCCTGCATACGTGCGCCTAGGTCATTCTTCTTTATACACTCAAGGCGGCGATTGTGGAGCCGCAGACCTAAATTGGCTGCAGTCTGTAGGGTTAGTAGATTGTAAGGGTATATACCTCTTTTTAATATATATATTGACTGAATTGGCTAGAAGTGTGGTTTATATATTTTCTACCACGCTTACAGATTGTTAAATATTTGCGCTGTTTGTTTCTTGTTTGTATATATATATATATATATATACAAAAGGAGAGAAAGATATGGCGCCACCGAAATCTAGATATTAACAGGCAGATATGATGAAATGAATAGCTATTAAAAAACAAAGTGATAGAAAATAAAAAACACATATGAAAAAATAAATAAAAACAGATAAATTAATAATGTCCAAATATAAAAAGAAATACAAATCAAAATCCAAGTCCAAACGCTGTCCAATTGAGTCTTTGCAGCCTGAATGCAGGGGGTAGCCACTCCCTCCAAGATATCTACAGAAAAAACAAACAAAAAACAGACGCACTCATAGCGTATTAAGGTTTTCAAATTTATATGGGGTAGGATGTGTAAAAATTCACACTCACCAACATAGGGAATATAAAACCATTCATGAGTTATACTCAATTGCCAGCCCAGATGCAGGATACTGCCGCTCCAGTACAGTCTGATGTGGAGGAATACAGCAACACTGCAGTTCTAATCCAAGTACCGGAGCAAGGGGAGAGTATCTCTCTGCTTCCAGCCCTTCGTCACCGCAATGAGCTCCTGGCGGTAGTCTCGCGAGATCTCGTGACGTCACTGGGTTATCCGGGTAAGCTGCGGCGATCCCAACAGGAATGTCGGGGGTGTAGATTGCCAAAACAATGTAAAGTCCCATATATCGGAGTGGCATAAAGGTAGTAAAAACAGGACAATGTGTCAAGAATCAGTCCCTACGCGTTTCGTCTCGAACAGAGACTTCTTCAGGGGTTAATAGCATGAGTGTGAAGCATACACTTATAGTCAGGTTGACCAATCACATCGCAAAAAGGCTAATTAGAAAATTGAATGCAGACTTATTAATGGGGATAATTTAACCCTATAAATGCTGATAGAAATTAAACAAAATGTTTTGATTAAGAGAATAACAATGTAGTACATAACCTATCAATAGGAAAATATCGGCATTTCATTATATAATAACATATTAACTGTTAGAGGCTAAAGATAGCAAACATGAGAAAAAAGGTTTGTATACAATATACATCAAAATATTTGCTAAATATAAAGCAGACATAACAATTATACATAATTATAACAAATGAAATGTATGCAAAGAGATACAGAGCAGACATGACAATCATACATGCTAACAATAGATGCAATATATACAAAGAAATAGGAAAAAGAGATTCAGAGGGAATAACATTATGAGGAAATAAAAGGTTAATAGAACCAAAATGAAAAAAGGTTTTACCATAGATACAATATATATAATAATAATACATAATAAACAATATATATATATATATAACTAAATAAACCATAAATGGATATACTACAAAAATGTACATATCATACTACAAAATTTAATTAATGAGTAGAAAAATGTATCTATCAAAAGAAACATGGCCGGCCTCACATGGTACGGTAGCCAATCAGAGCGTGGGAAGTCTATCCCTACTCTGATTGATTCTAGTACCATGTGACAAGCTTTCAATGACGTCATATCCGTTATTCCCCAAGCATCTGTCACATGGTCTACTAGAGCCAATCAGAGATGGGATGAAGTTCCCACGCTCTGATTGGCTGCCGTACCATGTGAGGCCGGCCATGTTTCTTTTAATGACGTCATCTTAAAGGCAATTGAAGAAAAGCCATTCTGATTGGCTGTGCTTTCATTGCCTTTAAGTGACGTCATCATTTTTATTTTTATCAGCCAAAACACATGGTTTTCACGGCCCAATCAGGGCCATGGAAACCATGACGAAAATGTGACGTCATAGGCCTTTTTAAAGCCTATGTCGTCTCATTTTGAAGCAAGAAGCCGAGGAGGAAGGACTTCCGGTGAAGAAAGAAGACCAGGGCGTGGCAGCAGACGGGAAGAAGTCCCCGGAAGAAGATAGAAGAAACAAGAAAACAGATGAAGATGGATTAGAAGTAGAAGACCCCTGGGGGCCTGTATCTCGGGAAGCAGGGTGTCCAAAGCGGTTCAGCTCCGGAGACCCTCTGCACATCTACACTATGAATAAAACACACATATCAATAAACACTCATTCCTTACCTTTGCGGCTATCTGCTATGGTAGCGAAGCAGCATGAATATTATTTTAATAATACTGACAGTGAGCAGGGGGTCCCCTGAGCTGAACCGCATTGCTTTGTGGACCAGGGACCCCCTGTTTCCCGAGTTCCCGAGTTACAGGCCCCTTTAGATGTGATCGCCGCCATGTTTATAGCGTCCCAATACGCTACGTGCCTGCAATAAATATGGCGTCGACACTTTAACTGATGCCCCAAACCGGGGCCTGTAACTCGGGAAGCAGGGGGTCTCTGAGCCACAAATCAATGCGGTTCAGCTCAGGGGACCCCCTGCTCCCGCACAATATTATTAAAATACATTAATGCTGCTTCATTACCATAGCGGATAGCCGCTAAGGCAATGAAGGGGTTAACGCAGAATACCATGTTTATTGGGGACAATTGCCCCCAATAAACATAGCAATACACAACATACAATACAGTAATGGGCAACATTACTATTATCCACATATGGATAATAGTGCAGTTGTCCATTTAAAAAATATAAACAACAATAAATACATTAAATACATATAGCACTTACCCATGTCCGGCTGCCACGATGAAGGTCATCCTCATCTTCATCCTGCTAATGCCCCATCCGCTTCTGCAAAACAGACACAAGAATAAAAACATCCGCTACAGTATGTAGGCCGCACTTCAAGAGCTCTAAGTACGAGATTTCTCGAACACCGTAGAAATATAGAACATGGTCTTCAGTCACATAACTTGTCTTGCCATTATGACCTGGTACATAATAAGGATCCAAGTTCCCTGTCCATCATTGTAATCGAGTCCATTTCACCCTCCATGACTGAGGGTGACAGGTTCAAGAAATTATGTGTCAGAGAGACATACTGGATATATGTACTTGGTACATTGTTTCCAGATGGTCTCAATGACAAAATTGATATCAGTACAATAGTTTAATGATTCTATTCATCCTTGTTTGTGGTTGTTCTGTGTCCTTGTGGAGGTCTGGTTTGAACGATATACTTCGTTCCCTTCGCAAGGACATACACGCATTATATTTGTTTGATTTATTGATTTATTAGTTTAATACTATCTTTATACATTTTGAATTGTCACACCATTAGTTTATATATTTTATATTACACATTTAGGGCCTCATGCAGTAAGCACCAAAAAAATCTCTTCGGCAAGTGTTGCCGAGAGGCCTTATTTTGGCGATTTGCCCTTGCAGTATTCAGTAAGGGCCGAATCCATGCCGATCCCTGCCGAATCACTGCGAAAGCAAAACTGCCGATGAGCCTGTGCCGATACAGCCTGGCTCCCGATAACCTGCTGATAGGCATTTTCTGCCGATAGGTGTTTGCAGCAGAGAGAGACCAGCTGCTCTCTCAGCGCAAACATCGGCAAAATATAAAGTATTTATAAACAACTTTTACTGATAGTGTACATGTGCAGGGGATCTCTGGAGCTGAACCACATTGGTTTCAGGTCCGGGAACCCCCTGCTTCCCGAGATACAGGCCCCTTTATGAGGTGCCGGTATCCCTCTGCATTTAAGATCCCGATCACGTGACCATGGAATGTAAACAAAGCAGAGGGATACCGGCACCCCCTAAAGGGGCCTGTATCTCGGGAAGCAGGGGGTCCCCGGACCTAAAACCAAAGCGGTTCAGCTCCGGAGACCCTCTTCACATCTACACTATGAGTAAAACACATATATAAATAAACACTCATTCCTTAACTTTGCGGCTATGTGCTACGGTAATGAAGCAGCATGAATGTATTTTTAATAATAGTGTACTGTGAGAAGGGGGTCTCTAAGCCACAAATCAATGCGGTTCAGCTCAGGGGACCCCCTGCTTCCACACAATATCATTAAAATACATAAATGCTGCTTCATTACCATAGCGTATAGCCGCTAAGGCAATTAAGGGGTTAAGGTAGAATAGCATGTTTATTGGGGACATTTGCCTCCAATAAACATTGCAATAAACAACATACACCTCCTGTGTATTTAAAACACAATAAATACATTAAATACATATAGCACTCACCCATTTCCGGTAGCCACGATGAAGGCCATCCTCATCTTCATCCTGCCCATGCCCCCTCCGCTGCTGCAAAACAGACACAAAAATTAAAACATCCAAAGTAATGTCCCCTAACCCCTTAATCACCATAGCGGTTATTAACCGCTACAGTCATTAAGGGGTAAACCAACCCTCACCCACCACTCGGGATGCCTACATACCCTCCCACACTAACCCCCCACCGCTTGAGGCCTAACCACCCTCACCCACTACCCACAAGGGAGGCCTACCCACATACCGTTGGGGAAAATACCCCCCCCCCCACCTCCAGTACCCACAATAAAAACAATACACAGCCCCACAATAAGCATCATTCTATTTATTAAATATATTACCCACCCCCTGTGCCCCCCCATAAATACATGATATATAAATATATATATTTATTTATATTCATTTATTTATTTATATTCATTTATTTATTTAGATATATTTATTTATTTATTTCGTGTGGGGCTGCTGTGTGTGAGTATTTTTATTGTGGGTAGCGGGTGTGGGTGAAGGGGGTATTAGCCCCAACGGTGGTTGTTTAGGGCTTGCGGGTGAGTAGCGGGAGGCCTTAACCCCTTCATGACCCCGTGAAGGGGCTAAGTGCACCCGCAACCCCCCCACAAGCCCTAAACAAACAAGGGCCAAATACCCCCTCACCCACCCCCGCTACCCACAATAAAGCTGGCACGGTGGGTTAACCACTTCATTGCCTTAGCGGTTAGCCACTAAGGTAAGTAAGTGGCCTGTACATGTCTTTTTCCTGCCTCGGATGCATGCCGAGGGTCTCCGGTGCGGGTATCAGCTCCGGAGACCCCCGGCATCAGTCACAGGCAGGAAAAAGGCCTGATTTTTTCTAAGTGTCGCCCTTGCCGATGCTTCTCCTCCACCAACTTGCCAACTTTAGATGGTGGGCTGCATTCCCGAAAAACTCTCCATTCTGGAGTGCCAATCAGCAGCGAAAAGCTGATCGGGGTTACTTGAATTCAGCCGAGTTCAAAAAGTGCCGATAAGTGGCTTATCGGCAGCCGGCTGCCGATAAGTTTTTATCGGGAACAAAACTTGCCGATAATTCCCACTTATTGGCGCTTACTGAATCGGGAGGGCAAAAAATGGCGAAAAACGCCTTATCGGCGCTTACTGCATGAGGCCCATAATCTCATATGTATTTTTAGGTGATACCTGCTTCGCTTGTGTGTCCACCATTGGTCTTGCTACCTTTAAATGTCTTTTCTCCCTTTTGATAGATACATTTATCTACTCATTAATTACATTTTGAAGTATGATATGTACATTTTTGTAGTATATCCATTTATGGTTTATTTAGTTATATATATATTGTTTATTATGTATTATTATTATACATATTGTATCTATGGTAAAACCTTTTTTCATTGTGGTTCTATTAACCTTTTATTTCCCCATAATGATATTCCCTCTGAATCTCTTTTTCCTATTTCTTTGCATATATTGCATCTATTGTTAGCATGTATGATTGTCATGTCTGCTCTGTATCTCTTTGCATACATTTCATTTGTTATAATTATGTATAATTGTTATGTCTGCTTTATATTTAGCAAATATTTTGATGTGTATTGTATACAAACCTTTTTTCTCATGTTTGCTATCTTTAGCCTCTAACGGTTAATATGTTATTATATAATGAAGTACCGATATTTTCCTATTGATAGGTTATGTACTACATTGTTATTCTCTTAATCAAAACATTTTGTTTAATTTCTATCAGCATTTATAGGGGTTAAATTATCCCCATTAATATGTCTGCATTCAATTTTCTAATTAGCCTTTTTGCGATGTGATTGGTCAACCTGATTATAAGTGTATGCTTCACACTCATGCTATTAACCCCTGAAGAAGTCTCTGTTCGAGACGAAACGCGTAGGGACTGATTCTTGACACATTGTCCTGTTTTTACTACCTTTATGCCACTCCGATATATGAGACTTTACATTGTTTTGGCAATCTACACCCCCGACATTCCTGTGGGGATCGCCGCAGCTTACCCGGATAACCCAGTGACATCACGAGCTCTCGCGAGACTACCGCCAGGAGCTCATTGCGGCTACGAAGGGCTGGAAGCAGAGAGATACTCTCCACAAGCTCCGATACTTGGATTAGAACTGCAGTGTGTAAGGAATCCACACCTCAGTTTACTGTTTGCCTTACCTTGCAGTGTTGTGCAGTCCTGGAACACTTCCCCTGATATTTACTGCAGCCTGGATTCACTCATTAAAGCAATACTGTCACACGCCCCTTCTGCTATTGGTTCACTGACCTTTAAGTACTGCCTTCCCACAATGCTCCCTGCCGAGCATAGTCCTTCCTGGATGTCACCGAGTGTTCTGCCATAAGCGCCTGGCTTGTCATGTCGTTTCTACTCTGTTTTGTCCTAGTTCTCGTTCCTATGCTGAAGCGGAGTACTCTCCTTGTCGACTTCAGCTCTTTGTTTCCTGAGACCGGCTGCTAGTGTCACGCAGTGGTTTGTTCCTGTCTCCTGTGCTGAAGCGGAGGTTTCCCAAGTGTTGTCTTCAGCTCCCTGGTTCCTGGGGCCTGCTGCTCATTCTCTATTGCAGAGGCTGTGTCCTGGTTCCTGCGCTGAAGCGGAGGATTCTCCAGCCCGCTCAGGACTCTTGCGCTGAAGCACTGGTTTACCAGTGCAGCCAGGCGGTGTGCCCACTCTGGTCTGCCTATCCTTTCGTGAGTCCAGTACCATGGGCCATGGTCGCCGCATGCGCAGAGGCTACTCCCGCGCTCACGCTCTTAAGCTGAAGCGGGGAACTCTTGACTACCTGTTGCCGAACTCCTGCTTGAACAATGTTAACCCTGATGTCTCCGATCCTGACCCTGGCTTGTCCACTGACGATGCTGCCTTCTCCAGTCCTGACCCTGCTACGTACGACTATGAACTGTGCAATCCGGATCAGCCTGCGCGGTCTAAGGTCGGTGCTTTTACAACCCCACCTCAGCCACGCGGTCCAACCCAGGTTTGTGGCGAGCACAACCGTGACACAGTGTTGCTGTATTCCTCCACATCAGACGGTACTGGAGCGGCAGTATCCTGCACCTGGGCTGGCAATTGAGTATAACTCATGAATGCTTTTATTTTCCCTATGTTTGTGAGTGTGCATTTTTACACATCCTACCCCATATAAATTTGAAAACCTTAATATGCTATGAGTGCGCCTGTTTTTGTTAATTTTTTCTGTATATATATATATATATTAGCCACATCTTTTCTACTGTATATATATATATATATTAGCCACATCTTTTCTACTGTATATATATATATATATTAGCCACATCTTTTCTACTGTATATATATACAGTAGAAAAGATGTGGCTAATGCCAGCCTGGAGTAGGTGATACATTATTTGTGGAATTTCTGCTGTTCATCCCATTCTGATAAATATTGAAACTTGATGTATGGCTGTTTGTACCTGTAACGCGTAGCTCACCACAAATGAATCGCGACCACGGGGCTGAGGTAGGGTTTGTTATAGAATGTCGACCACAACCGCGAGGGTGCGTATAGAGTGTAGGATAGTCTTGCAAGCCGGGTCAGGGTTATAGAGGACAGCGCAAATGTGGTACTTGCCGGGTCTAGGAGCGGAGAGTAGCGGATCGTTGGGGTAGGTAGCCGGGGTCAGGATTGGAGAGAGTAAAGTCGTCGTAAAGTCAAAGCCAGGGTAAGTGCAGGAGAGAGCAGGATCGTCGTATACCAAAGCCAGGGTCAGTGCAGGAGAGTATCACAAAGTCCAAGTCCAAGGCAGGGTCAGGCAGCAAGGATAAGAGGCAGACAAGGATACTGGATGGAGTTAGATGCAGCATCACAAAACACAGGTTATGCTCGGCAATGAAGGAGAGCTCAGACAGGGTATATATTGGACCTCCCTCCAATGGGAGGCAACCAGGAAGTGGAGGAGCCCTCACTGATAGGCTTCTGGATCGTGCAGGTGCGTCCTATTGCGCAGCCGATTAGGAGTGGGGGTGGGACCTCTAGAGAGTGTGCGCGTAACATGAACATCATGCTGGTGACCTGGTCGCACCACTCGTGCGGAGACCGGAGGCGGGACCCAAGGCGAGAAGGGAGGGATGTGTGTGACCGTTGTGCCGCGTAACCCCGTCGTCAGAGCGAGGGCGGAGTCGGGGGGAGGAGACCAACGAACGTTGAAGAGAGTGCATACCGCGCATGCGTCGCGCTTCATTGCCGCTGGGGGAGAGCGCACCCTGGACACGGGAACTTCGGAGACAGACGGAGCCTGCGCACTGACTGCTCGCCACGCATGTGAACCACTGCTGGGATGCCCTCTTTGAATGCCTCTGGAACCTGCCGGACAGGTGAGGGTTAAGGGGACAGAACCACCGGAATGGCAAATCCTCACAGTACGTAAAAATGCTGTATTAGGCCTCTTTTTTTCCCCCCAATACTTTTAACCGATCCAATAAAAAGGACTTTATTTTTGGAGGTACAGCGTTGATGTTGTAATAAAAAAATGGCACTTTTTTGTGCTAATACCACATTTTTAGGTTACCGCAGGTCGATGTGTCCGTGGAGTCGCATATCAGCTGAATAGGCTCTGGATGCCAATATACTGTATTGTATTCTCTGTTAACCTCTATTCTGTAATTATCTTTATCCTGAAACTAGTCTGTGACAGTTACAATTACTTTTACGTGGTTGCTACTGCAAATTCAAAATTGAATTTTTCTTGAGTTTAATATGGGATAAAATAAAGAAGTTGGTTTGATTTTCTCTAAAGGTAAAGTATTAGAACAGCTGTGCCACAGACAAAGAAGTTTAAATGAGATGATGGAGGCCATTTAAAAATAAAAACAGCTTTTCTCAATGTTAAATACAAACTTCGATATCATAGAATTAAAAAACACAGGAAATTAATTATTAAAACCATGCAGTGTCTATAAAGAGGACAATTGATCTTTACAATATGTGTGATGCAGTTTACATAAAACAGGCAAAGCATTTGTTTTTATTAAAAATGTATATTGTTTTAGTTCCACAAACATGTGTGTGTGTGTGTGTGTGTGTGTGTACAGTACATGTTCACTTACTATATGTACAGATTGCCTTATAAGGTGGTTGATACAGTCCTCACCCATTTGGCCTCATAAATTAGCAGTTGGTTGCAGCCTTGGGACTGTGCATGTATTTTAATCAATTCTCACACACAGGTTTCATTAAACGGTTTTGAAAAGCTATTTTTAAATTCTGCACAGTTGTAAGTGCAAAGGAAACCCTCTATCTGTATGCATTATTCAAACAAATGCAGTAGGTGGCACTAGGCGGTGAAGAATATAAATAATAGCATGTATGGTACATTTGTGCGTAAACTATATTTTTGGGGTGAGCGGACTCAACTAGTTCCCGTAGAAATGCAAAAATACAAATCAATTTAAAACCATAGGTTTATCTATTCTTACAGTATATAAAGCATAATAATAAGGAACAAATAAGGATAATGAAACATACTTTACATGTATGCCCAACATGTTACAGTGTGTATAAAGTAAAATAAGATTTAAAACACATACAGTATTAGTCTGGGACTTTTTTTTTCTTATAGACTAGTTCGCTTATAGGGGTCTGCCCCATTCACAATTGCAAGAGGTTATTATAGTTTAGTGGATAATTCCAAGTGTGAGTGACTCCCTTATAGTCATAACACTCACATCCTACACACACTAGTTTTATGCCATATTCTTCCAAAGACCAGAAACTAACAAATAATAATTGGCTTTAACTGTACCATTGAAAAAGACAAAAACATAGTAATTGTGTAAAGAGAACAATACGTTTTGTTCATTAAAAAAAGATGAAGCTATAATTTTGTGGGTAGCAAAAAATATACACCTTAAAATACAGATGCAGCGACCATTATTTTAAGAAATCACAGCGACGTTTTCGTGTGCGCTGCTGTACTCCACGCGGCATGATTGCGGCCAATCGCCCCAAGCACACGTATTTATCGCGGTTGCTTTGTTTGAATTTCATTGATTGTGTGCAATTACTGCACCGACACACTTTATTCGAGCAAATACCCGGTATGTACCTGGCAGATACCTGGAATAAGCCACTACTAACCTCTGACAAGCCCCGTTGCATTTGCCTTCCCAGCCTGGGTTCATGCCTGGCTGATGGGCGGCTGATCTGTTAAATGATAATGATTAGGATTTAATAGGCTGCAATGCTTCGCGTGTCTACCAGATGGCATAAATTCATGAATTGTAATGCAGTTTATATATATATACTGTGCAGTATTGCAGCCAGCGGGAATAAAATGCTTCAATCCCTGCTTGGAAAATAACTCAATGTACTCGGGCAGAAAACAGTCACAAACCTCAATACACCCGGGTATACCCGAATTCGTGGGACTAGCCAAGCTCGAATAAAGTGTGTCGCCAGTGTAAATGCAATGAAATGAATGAATTGTAATGTGTACAGTACTGTGCTTCTGTGCTACTGTGTTAATTTCAGGTGTTTAAAAATCAGAACACTCAAATGCCATTTTATGCACTCGCGTCTTAAGGCGGTACGGTTGGAAGAAATCCCGCGCCATGACATGGGTATTCCGAGGTATAAACCGCGTGATTTATTAAAATAATGGCCACTGCATCTGAGGCCAGCGTTGTTGCAGCCCGTAGCAAGCTCCCGTGGGTGAAAGGGCGCAATTCAAATAAAACGACCACTTCCATGTATGTATGTATGTATATCCTTATTTATATAGCGCCATTAATGTACATAGGGCTTCACAGAAGTAATACACGTAGCCAAATCATAGAAATACCATATAATACAAATAACACATAATGTGAAGAAGTGCTTTCAGACATAAAAGTTACATTTTCCCTGCCCCGAACAGCTTACAATCGAATTAGTAAGTAGGAAGAACGTACAGAGACAGTAGGAAGGTGTTCTGGTAAGTGCGTCTGCAGGGAGCCAAGGTTTATGTAAGATGTGTACAGGCACACCCCGCTATACGGACCTTCACTTTACGGACAATCGCGAGTACGGACATATTTACAGTATCACCATTCCCTTGTGTCCGTACGCTCGCTTCGCAAGTTCGGGCACTTATTCAGCGCTACAGACCGCCGTAGTTGTGTGTCGCGCTGATTCCCCTCGCCCAATTGGAAAACAGCAGCTCGCGCATGCACCTGTGAGTAGGACACAGGCTTGTCCTGAACAGCAATACCTGCTTCCTACATCTACCGAAGTGAAAAAAGGTCGTGCTTCACATTAAGTACATTTTTGCTTTACATACAAGCTCTGGACCTAATGCATATGTTAATGCAGGGTATGCCTGTTGAGTATCAGCCACGGAGCTACTCATATGCTTCGTTAAGGAGGTGTGTGTTAAGATGGGTATTAAAGGTGGATAGAGAGGGTGCTAGTCGGATATTAAGGGAAAAGGCATTCCAGAGGTGTGGGGCAGTCAGTAAGAAAGATTTAAGGCGGGAGAGGGCTACAGGCACAAAAAGGGTAGAGAGAAGACATCCTTGAGCAGATGGCAAGAGTCAGGACAGTGTAAAGCCAGAAATTAGGGCTGAGATGTAAGGAGGGGCAGAAGAGTGTAAAGCTTTAAAAGTGAGGAGGAGAATTGTGTGTGTGATATGGGATTTGATAGGAAGCCTATCCGCATACGCAGCTGCTGCGCATTACAGGTTGCAATAACTTTGGCTACATCTTTAACATAACATTCACAATAGGATCTCGGTTATATAATTTATCTTCTGTATCTCATGAGAAGCTCTAATCCATATCCCCATGCAAAGTAAGACACAAAGTTTATGGGCAAGTACACAGAGCCGCCGACACGGGGGGACAAAGGGAACAAATGCCCTGGCTCTCCCCACCTGCAAGCCTCTCTTCTCTCTGTCCCACGCCGGCCCTCTGATGTCAGCACACCAGAAGTAAGAAAGGACCAGCTTCCGCCATATGGTGGCATGAGTGGAAGCGTTGACGTCAGAGGGCCTGGCGTGGGACAGAGAGAGGAAGAGGCTTGCAGGTGGGCAGAGTCGGAGCTTGGCGGCAAATACTCTGTCTGGCTGCTGGGCCTCCCGCAGTCACAAACAGCCCCACCCCGCAGTCACCGCCCCCCACTCCCAACAGTCACCTCCCCCAACCCCCGCAGTCACCGCCCCCCCTGTCAGTCATCTGCCACCCCGGCAGTAACCCCCCAGCAGTCACCGGCCCTTCCCCTGGCAGGCACTCCCTGGCCCCCTCAGCAGTCACCGCCCCCACTCCCCCAGCCCTCACCACCGGCAGTCACTGCCCCCTAGTGCAAGAGAAAGTGACTTTGGAGCTCCTTAATGAGGTAATTATGATGTGAATTAAATAAATTATATTAAATAATAATAAATGTGCTCATTAAATTAATAAACGTGCAAATGTGTTTTTTAATAATGATATAAGTGATATAAAATCGCAGCTCAACCCTTTAAAGAGACGGTCCAACTCTCCTTAGGAATATCTCCAAAGAGAGATTTGGGGAGCGCAGATATCACCATATGTGGAAAGAATAAACAATATATCGTGTAGTAGTTTTTTAGATGGGAGACATCTGGGGTATAAGCAGAAATGGGGTCTCACACTTTCCCAGTGAATATACAGCACTTGCGGGATAGGCATGAGATGGTTGCGGTGCCAGACCTTTACCCTGCCATCTGGGTCCTGTATGTGGTAGACAGGGAGGCCCGACATCTGAGATTCTACTTCGTAAACCCAGTCGGGTCAGCTGTCGGCCAGTTTGTGTTTGCTGTGGATCCCTAGATTGAGGAGGAGAACGGTGTCTCCAGGACAAATTTCCCGATGGCGGACCTTATGGTCGCAGTGCCTTTTGTTATCAGCATTTAGATAAGCTGATGCTTTCTCTGCTAGTTGGTAGGCTTGTTGCAGGTTTTCTTGGAGCTGCTGTACATACTTGAAGTGCGTCCTGTTGGGTACCCCGTCCCTAGACACGGTCAGACATATATCTACAGGCAGCCATGCTTCTCGCCTGAACATTAGAAAGTAGGGAGTGAATCCCGTAGATTCGTTGAGGGTGCAGTTATAGGCATGCACCAAGGACTCCATGTGTTTACTCCACTCACTCTTCTCAGATTCCTTTAGGGTGCCGAGCATCTCGAGGAGGGTCCAGTTGAACCTTCTCCTTCTGGATGGTAAGGGGTCGTTCAGGACTGGGTGATGTTGAGTAATTTCAGCAACTCCTGGATGATGTTACTTTCAAAGTCCCGGCCTTGATCCGAGTGTAGACCGTAATGTATTAAGTACCGCTCCCACAGGACCTTAGCCACCATGATGGCCTTCTGGTCTTTGGTGGGGAAGGCTTGTAATGATCCGTGATCTATAGTACATTGCCAATGCCTCGGGCATCTGGTCGAAACATAGGAAGTCTATGCATACAGGTCCAGGGGACCCGAGCTCTTCAGGTGAGCCATTGGAGTGGCTCTGGTAGGGAGTGTCTTCCGTTGAATGCACCATGAACATCTGCGGCAATAGTGTTCTACTGACACTCTCATCCAAGCCCAGAAGAACCGGTCCCATTTTAAGCTGAAGGTCTTGTCCACTCCAAGATGCCCATGGTCATTGTGTAGTGATCGGAGGACCATATGCTGTAGGTTCCTGGGTAGAACCAGCTGCCTTCTATCCGGGTGTTTATGTTATTGAACCACCCAATAGAGTAGACCCTTGTCAATTTCGAATTTGTCCATTTCACACATTCTTATTGAGACTGTGTCGCAGGGAGCACGTTTCATTAATGAGGGCTTTTTCTGTTGGACGGCCTGGCGGATAGCTCCAGCCACAGGATCCCGTATCTGGTACTGCACCAGATCTTTCCAGGCGATGATCTTGTCTGGAGTGATATGCATTCCATCTAGGTGGCAATAGGCGGCAGGGATAGCTTTGGATTGACATCCCAGCGAGTCAGCAACACTTATTTCTGAGAACACCACTTTGTCCTGCATGATGGCTGCAGTCGAGCTCGTAGCCCGCATCCCGGGTCCAGGGATTTCTTCCCAAAGGTCGTCGTCCGGTGTGGTACTCAGTCCCGGTCTTCTGGACAGAGCATCGGCTCTGATTTTCAGGGGCCCCAGTTTGTACTTCAACATAAATTGGTTGTTCGAGAGGGCCGCCAGCCATCTTTGGCCGGTGGTGTCCAGCTTGGCGTACGTCAGTATGTACGTCAACGGATTGTTGTCCATTCGCACTTCGAATGTGACTCCATATAGATAGTCATGGAGTTTGTCCACAATTGCCCACTTGAGAGTGAGGAATTCCAGCTTGTGGACGAGACAATTCTGCTCGCTGGGGGGTCAAGCTACGACTGATGTATGCTACTGGCTGGAGGACAGCCGGGTACTTCTGGTGCAAGACCACATCTAGGCCGCTTAAGATCGCATCCATGGGAAGGATGTATGGCTGCTCAGGATTGGCGTAAGCAATAACGCTAGAACGTAAAACTAGGCCAATGAACGCCTTCTCATAAGCGGACATCCACTTGTCTTCGAAAGGGGGTCTAGCAGAGGTGGCTTTCCGTTCTGTATCCTCAGGAAATATCTTGGGAAGGTTGAGGAGGACCTTCACTTTGCTCAAATATCAATCCACGAAGCAGCGATAGTACCCGCAAAATCCCAGGAAGGAGCATAGCTCAATTACATTTTCTGGTCTCGGCCAGTTTACCACTGATTCAACTTTGGCGGGTAGGTAGCTATTCCATCCATGGACACTATGTGTCCCACGTAGGTCACTGATGTGTGGCAGAACTGGCATTTGTCCAGAGACAGCATCAAGCCTTCCCTGCCCAGACGATCCAGCAGACATTCCTCGTGCTCCTCCAGAGTCTTGCCGAAAACGATTATATCGTTCATGCACACTAGGCATTCCCATAGTTCAAATCGCCGATGGTCTTTTCCATCAAATGCTGGAACATTGCTGGGGCACCACAAAGGCTTTGGTGCATGCAGGGGAATTGATAGAAGCCATGGGGACATACAAATGC
This sequence comes from Ascaphus truei, assembly GCF_040206685.1. NCBI lineage: Eukaryota > Metazoa > Chordata > Amphibia > Anura > Ascaphidae > Ascaphus > Ascaphus truei. The sequence goes on along the minus strand of NC_134494.1, from coordinate 53,622,325 downwards.
TGTCTTCTCTTGGTCTTCTGCACTCATAGGTACCTGGTAGTACCCAGATCTCAGGTCCAGCATGCTGAACCACTGGCTTCCCGACAGCGCGTTGAGAATTTCTCCAATCCGCGGAAGAGTGTACTGGTCGGGTACAGTGCGGTTGTTCAGGGTCCGATAGTCTACACATACTGTAAGAGGACCGACCCATTTTTCTTTTGGACCACCACGATCAGGGACACGTAGGGGCTATGGGATTCAGTCACTATGCCCGCCATCTCTTGTAGGACGTCCCTCACATCCTCCACATCTCAGGGAGCAATGCGTCGGGATCGCTTCCGGAATGGCGTGGTGTTGTTCAGCCGAATCGTGTGCTGGGTATTTCAGCTGCAGCCCACATTCATCTCACTAGTGGCAAATACTTCCCGTCGTTCCTCCAACTTGGCGCTGAGCCGTTCCTTCCATTCGGCCGACAGGGTTGATTCCCTGAAGTCAAATGGCAGCCTGACCGGCTGATCTTGCACAGTAGTGGTGTTTACTTGAGCCATCGTCTCGACGGGGGTAACTGGGTATATCCTACCCAACCGTTGACCTTGGTCAAGGGGCATGGTGTAAGGAGAGATGTTTTGAATAAACACCTTGATCTTCCCCAGAAGTGAGGACTTCCATTCACGTACCTCTGGCACAAACTTTGTAGCCTCGGCTGGCGTCTTCCTCTGGCGTACTCTCAAGAGAGACGAGATGATCAGCCTTGTCTCGGCCCGGATAGCAGCACGCTACGTACATGATCTTCACTCCCCCTGGTGGAATCTCAGTCAATCCCTTAGTGTGATTGAACAGGTCCCCATATCCTTCCTGGGATGAGACCTTGCAGCACTATTCCTTCTGAATCGCATGGATCTGTAGAGACGACAGGGGTTGCTCATAGGTCTCCTGTTGGTAGGCTCGGATCACTGCCCACCACATTGGCGTTGGTCACTAAAATGATGGGAGAGCTTGGATGTTTGCAGGGCTAAGGGCATATCAAAGCCTCCACATCAATGATGTGAGAATTGCCAGTGTTCAGCTGTGGTAGCTCTATCCGTACCTTTATCACGCCATCGATGGGGTAATCCCCATTGCTGGGTCCCCACAACTTTATCTTGTCCGCCGACTGTAAGGGCAGGTGTTTAAGATGTAGGTCGTAGAAGGGGCGGTATAAAATAGTCACTTGGGACCCGGTGTCCAGCAAAGCCGAGGCATAGATATCTTCTACAAGGATTCTTATGATAGCGGCCGGTCCCATGCGACTGCAGGCTTCCGGTCGGGAAGCTTCAACTGGGTTAAGCGGTGGGGTACTCTCCAATGCTGGGGAGAGTGTTTCTGCTGGTTGCACCATGTAGGTCATGACATTAGGATCGGATGACTTGGATTTTTTTTTTTGGCTCCGGACAGTTCCGAGAGAAGTGACCTATCTGGCCACAGTTGTAGCAGATGATATCACTTGGATTCACCTCGGCCCTGGAGGTAGGAGTCTTTTTCCGGGGCATCCTGGGTGTAGAGGCAGGCGCCCTCCATGGGGAGCTGTCCTCTGCACTTTCTGCCTCCTTGGCTTTTGGGGCCGACGTTCCTTTTGAATCATCGTTGCGATGCTCCTTGGACCACCTGAGGGCCCCCAGAAACCAGCAGGGACCACCCAATGGTCAAAAACACCCGTGGGGACCACCCGAAGGCCCCCAGGAACCCACAGGGACCACCCAAGGGCCCCTGGACAGATGTGGGGACCAGCCGAGGGCTCCCAGATACCCACGGGGACCACCCGGAGACTCTCGTTGGCCTTGTATTAATGCTGTGCAGAAAAAAAAGCTTTTATGCATGTCTCCATCTCTTTTGCGCCAACCTTTAGCTGGTGAAAATAAATGGTTAGTTTTTATAGTACGATTCAGTTATCACTGCTTTGTGAATAGCGCTTACTGGAAAAAAACGGCAGGTTTGCCAATTTTTAGCCTATCGGGCGACTTTTTTTCCCCTGACTGTTTATTGGTGATAAAAATCCCATGTAATTATATGTTCTTGTAATCATTTTTCTGTAATCTAAGTACTGTATTTTTACACACACACACACACACACACACACACACACACACACACACACACACACACACACACACACACACACACACACACACACACACACACACACACACACACACACACAAATATATATTGTGACGTCTCAGTCCCAGCGTCGGATCATTTGTCCAGATCAAAGGCAGGAAACACTGTACTTTCAGAGCAGGGGTTTATTTACAGGGTACAAAGCAGGTACAGGGTTAACTCATAACACAAAACAGAAACAAAAGACCTAACTCCTTTCAGAAGTACTGACTAATACTGCTTAGTCCCTAACTAATCGTGGGAGAACTAAACTCTTTCCCCACTTTACCCAGTATACCTGCAGCAGGTCTCCTTTCAGTCTCTCTCAAGGCTGTCTGTGTGTGCCTTCAGATCAGTATAGCAGAAGCGTCTCTCACCCTCTCTGTATAACTCTCAACACTGTGTGTCTGGCAGCATGGGGGGGAATCTCTGTATCACTTCCTGACTATACAGGCTAGGCTAATTAGCTCATTAACTCACAGCTGAACAGACCTTTCCAGAATGATTAACTCTATGAGAGCTGTAAAGTCCCACAACTGCCCCATTCTAGCCCTTAGAGGGCAGTGACGGCATCACATATCCCTCCCCCCAGCGAAACACTGTCCTGTGAGCAGCCCGTGCACTATCCCGTGCACCAACCTCTTTGTCAGACATGTCTGACATCCACCTCCACCAAGGTTTGGACATTTTTAGTTTTTTCGTATTCTGCTTCCAGTGATGCTCGGGTAAGGCTCAGGGTGGCCTTCAGCTCATCTTGCTGCTCGGCGGGGACCCACTGGGTACTCAGTCGCTCCTGTAGCACTTGCTGCTTTACTTTACCCAGCTCTGTTTTTAACGTGCAGACCTCTCGCTGAGAAACTTCTAGCTTGCCGATGAGGCGTTGAACGTCTTGTTGGGACGCCTCATAGAACCATATCCAGTCAACACTCTTTTGGTCTGACTCACTTGGATTTCTGCTTATGGCGGTATCGGTAGCCTTTGTCATACCAAGGCTAGTAGTCACTCCTGTGACGATTGCACCAAGCGCTCTGTGTTGTAGTCCACCTCTGGTCTTTTCTGATGCAACAGGGGTAAACTTTCCCTGCAGCTTCTGTTGCACAGGGAGGTTGTCCTTTTCCTCGGGGCAACATAGGAGTCCTCATCATCCTCTTCTGAACTGCAAGAACTGTGCTGAACCATAGAAACCCAGCGCGAACCATGCCCCACAGAAAAGTTACATTCCATTGGTTCCACGTTCCGAGGGCAAACTGTGGCCACATGTCAAAGTTCATGGCATCTGTAGCACTCTATATACCTTCCATAACTGGGTCGAGGTTTTGTCTCCAGTCTACTGGGAACAACGAGACCAGAGTCCCTCCTAGGTGCTGTGGGACTTCCTACTCCTTTACGCAAGTCAATGAGTCCTTGGGGATTCCTATTCGGTTTAACAGTTTTATCGGACCTCCTGGAGCGCTGGAAGCGAGAACCGGAGCACTCATCTGGACTTGAAAATCTTGGACATCTCTTCGGCAGTCAAGTAACATTCCAGCAGGAACAGCCCCCATTTTTAATGGCTTAGCCATGCATGAAAAAGATTGGGAGATAACACTTGTTGCACCGGTTGACATGCACCAGGAAGTGCAACAACATCTGCTGCTTCTATATAGAGGGTGGAATTCAAACTTGTTACAAACTCTTGCTTCAGGTGATGATGTCACACTTTTTACTCTTCTTGCAGCTGTTGCAGTGTTCAGAATGACCAGAGATTTAATGTGCGACAGCCATCATCTCCTATACAGAACTATAATGGTTTAGAAAATTCTGTATTATCAAGCTGATAGTGCAAAACAAGGAGTGTGTTCAAGGTCTCCAAACCGCAGTGCACAGACAATGTTTGATCCATTATCGGAAATTATGAAGCCTGAGGAGAGTCCAAGTGGGGTGAGCAATTTTGCAATGACATTCCTCAGTTTTTTCAAGACATTGCCAATGGTACGCTTCTTAGTGAAACCAGAAATGTGCCTCTCTATCAACTCCATGCTAGAAGACAAAGGATGATGATGATGGAGCTGCTGCTGTTGCTGATACCCAGTGGGTTGTCACGGTCACCAGTACCACTTGTCCACATATCTGTAATTAAGTGGATACATGGCAAAATTGCATTTTTCCTGGCAGTGGTGACTTCACCCTGCAGCTCCATGTGCAGACCTGTAATGGATTTTTCAGAGAAATTAAATGTACTGGAATTTTATATTGTGGGTGCATAACCTCCACTATTCTGTGGAAGCCTACTGAATTAATACAACAGTAACATAGCTCTATTAATCTGCTGTGCAATAGGGTGAGTGGGTTCCAATTTCTTTCTTCTTTTAGATGACTATTGGACAGTTATTTGTTTGGGACCAATATAGGCAAGTTGGAAAAAGGTCTATCCCTTAGAAGCCTATTCTAATAGCTTTGATAAGTGACTTTACAAGCGATTTTGCATGTGTAGTTATTCAGAAAGCCATGATGACATGTCAAAATCGCCTGTAAACATTTTTTTTATTTATTTTTTTTACAAACGTTATCACTTTTACAAAAACAAACCGGTGTGGTAGGTTAAAAACCTCTGAAACTCACATTTTTTGCCAGTAACTGCTATTCAAGTAGTTCCGAGATGCGAATCGCGGCTAGAAAACGCCTATTTGGGGGTGGGGGGGCATCACCTAAAGGGTGATGAGATGGGATTAGTGATTGCATCAGACAGAGTATCATTTATTTTTACTATGTAGGATAGCATTTCAGCTCCGGAGACCCCCTGCTATTATCCTATGAAATAACAATAAAATAAATACAGCGTGATTGCCTGTAAGAGCGGTGCAGGGAGATGTAGCGTCTCTCTCCTCTCTCTGTGCAGCTCTTTCAGACTGATGGAGGGAAATCGCATGTTAAGGGCATTTCGCTTGAAAAGCAACTACTAACTTGTGCAGTATGTAATTTTTTTAACAAACAGTATTTAAACTGCGATTTGCCTTACTGAAAATCGATTTTTCACGAATTTCATAAAGTGAGCTAGTAACATGCCAACACGTTCAAGTTTGCAATTATAAAATCAAAGCTACTTGAATAGGACCCTTAGACTCTCTGTACCATCTATGGAGAAACAGCTTCAGCTACACCCAGGAATTCTTGAGAAGATGTAGGGTGCTAGAAATCCATTTATTATATTAAAATGTATGAATGAGAACTTATATCAAGACAATTGAATGTGAATATGTGTTATGATTTAGAATTCTATGTAGCCGAAAGAGCTGGAATTTACTAAAGGTTTAATGCATAACAGATGTTAGAGGTTGGCTTAAGGATAGGATTTCAAGGCCTAGTATAAAATTTGAGTCTGAAGTAGTTTGGAGTTTCTTTGTCTGAAGAAACCCACGAGGAGAAAGAGGGTGGAGTTAGTGATCAATAAATACAGTTGTACTCTGGTCACTCCCTCTCTTCTCCAGAATATATATATATATGTAGCCCTTTTTCTGACGCCTCCCAAAGGGACTACTGGTCACTGTACACAACCTGCGGCTCCAAGAGATCTGACCCTCCGCTAGCTGGGAGCCTGGGGTAACTATTCTAGCGCAGCGCCTCCACTTACCCAGGATCCCCGTTATGCAAGATTCCCCTGGGCAAGAAACATACCACCACAGTGCGTGCAACCAAGTTTTACTATGCAATCATACGTTATACTCTATATGACATCACACTTAACATATTCTTATACTATAATGCTAGTCTTGGCAGCAATACCTAACACCGTTATAACTGCTACGGTCCTTATACTATAGTGGCTCGGCCACACCTCTAGGGAATATTGTCCTGTACAATAGTGGCTCAGCCACGCTCTTATAGAGTATTGTCCTTGTATTGTATTATGTGGTATAGGCTCAGTCCTCTAGCCACTCGCTAGTGTCCCTAAAGAGTTTAGCCTAAGGCGGGATCAGCGCCTGATGACCGGTGTTGGTGCACTTGTTGTTACAATATACCTTCCGGTCACGGCGGTGACCGGTACCTCTTCACAAAGGATCCGATGCCTCCGACCCTTGACCTCCAGATGTCGCGGTGTCCAGCCGTCTGGTCCCAGATGACTGCAACCGGCCGCAACTCTGTGCTTTGTCCCTAACTAATGTATAGTATGGTGACAATCACTTCCACTACAGGGCGTCCCTGCAGTACAGCAGCCTACTGTGACCTATGCAGGTGGGTCACTGATCCCCTGCACTCACACTACCTCCTTCAGCTCTGTCCAGATCTCCTCTGACTAGCGTGGTCTCTCCCCCACGCTTCCCTTTCCTGCTCCCGTCATCCTAGCCTTCTGATTGGTTCTGTACATCATGTGACTGCCCAGGAGCTCATGGGAGTTGTAGTTTCTCCATGGAGCCTCTCTGCCTTAATCTGCACAGACACACAGCTATTACATCAGCCACTGCCTGTATCACTCTGCTCTGACACACTGCAACACTGTTGCAGACACTACAAGGGCCTCTCACTGAACAGAGTCAAACACCAACTGAACACACATCCTTACATATATATATCACTCACTCTTACACGCACTCTCACACTGCAAATAACACCAGAAGCATTTGAGTGAACAAAGGTTTCTCTTTCATTGCATCTGAGCACATGTTGTCATCATTGATTGAACTTTCATCTGTGAGTAACATTGTAAGAATAAACTAAACTGCTGAACAACAATCTTCTGAAGTATTGGAATGTTTCTGAATAAGAAATAATAAGCAGAATTATTATTTAACATAGGGGTGTTAGGGATGTTACTTATGGTCACTGATATTTTAAAGTTGAGGATTCTGATGAAGATGTAAAGTATTTCACAATGCTAAAGACACAAGTTGATGCAGGGCTCCCTCGATGACCAGGATTGGTCTGAGAGCAAATTGCGTACCATGGAGGAAGTGCCAAAGGGGTCTGTGTTCTTACCTCTGCTTATTTTTGAATGACAAATGCTACCAATTGCATGGGTTAGGGTAGAACACATTTGAAATGCAAGTGGTTTATTTGTTTGTCTTTTTTCCAAATATGACGATAAGTGCATTAAGAGCATGTGATCGCACTGGCTGGTTTTCACTTTCTATTTTAATACAGTCATCATCAACACCTTCCACACAAGCACCTTCTTTAACTTCTACAGTAGTTAAACAAAAGTATCAACTTCAACAGTTGCATCCTTGATAATAGTGATTGTATCAACTGGGACTTGAGTAATTAGGAAATTGGATCGGGAAGGGGTTGGATGCAAGCGGCTTGAAGTGTCAAATATGTCAGAAATCAAGGCTACCTTTTTTGGACTCTTCTAGTTTTATTACATGAAGACAAGTACAGGAGAAGAAAACTTTGTATTTCTTGACTCAATGTGCTCATTCCCTAATCTCTCAGTTTTGCACACATGATCTTAGAGACCTGTCCTCTATATCATCAGAGACAGATGAAGATAGATGAGAAGGCATATGACCTTGGGCCCTCGCTTCAGAACTGGGGACTTTACTACAGTACATTAAGATACTCTTGGTCTTACATTGCCACTTTGTGTGGTGTATGGGATGTTGGCTGTTTCACAAGTTGTATATCCACACCATTTACTTTCTGCAAGAATAAATAACTGTAGGCCTTGAACACTTTATCCACATTTGAATTTAACAACACTTGGGGAATATGGGCACCAAGGCTCGCAAATGGTCAATCTGATATTAAGCTGATGCGATGAGTATCAATTTCATGTTGTGTCCATGTACGGCAATGGAATAATGTGCTTTGCCTTATTATTTAAGGTTGTTTTGAATTGTGACTGTATTTTGACTAAGTCTTGACCAATTTGCAACTCTCTTCATGAAAAAAAAGTACCAATTTTGCATCGTTTGCGAACTCGGTCGAAAACTACATAGATCTCAACTAAACAGATTGGTGAGGGATAATCAAATAACAAATTCTATACACTTGATGGTATGGAATAATCATTGCAGACTACTATATGTAAAGACTATGGACACTCGTCAAGTCCCATACATTTAAATAATCCATTTAAATCCGTGCAGTAGAGGTCACGTGACGACGGGGGGGTGAATGGCTGCTTAGTACCTGAGCTCCATTCCCACCGGCACTAGTTATTTAAATAACTGCAGCAAAATCGCGACAACAGCAACACAACCAGCAGTAAATAATCTCTAAATATACCAGGATGGCATCTAACAAAACAGTTCGAAGAAAAATTCAGACAGTCTCTACTTATTTCAAAAAAGGAGAGGCAGCACAGGGAGACAGGCCTGAGTCCCCTGCACAACCCATCATGGCAGACCCTGAGAGAGAAAATGCAATCACTACAGCGGACGACATGGAGGTTATGAGGCGCAAGGATATGAAAGCCTTCTGCGCTGAAATGAAGCAATTTTTTAAAACAGAACTTTGGGCTCTCAGGAAAGATATTGATGCCATAGGTGAGTGGACAAATTCTTTGGAGGTTAAGTCTGATGAGACCGTCACTGCACTGGCACAAACCCAGAAACAAGTGACTAAGCTGGGGGACCAGGTCAGATTCCTAGAGGAAAAGATCGAGGACTCTGAGAACAGGGACAGAAGAAGTAATATCCGTCTAAGGGGGGTCCCTTAGACTGTCACTGACCCGGAGGAATTTGCTACCAAGTGGCTAGAACAACTCTTCCCTGACAGGACGGACCGTGAGCTCCTGTTAGACAGATGTCATTGTGCCCTGAGAGGGAGACCCCAGACATGGGATCCCCCAAGAGACATTGTTATCAGGTTCCACCATTACCGCACAAAAGAGGAGGTCTGCAGGATCTCACGGGACACTAAACATATGGAGTTTGATAAAGTGAGATTCCAGGTGTTCCAAGACCTGTCCCCTGCCACACTGGCCAAAAGAAAATCCCTAGCCCCCATTACAAAAATTCTGAGGGACCAGCAGATTAGATACCGGTGGCTATTCCCATGTGTACTGATGGTGCTGCGGAATGGTGTAGCACATACCTTGAGACGCCTGGAGGATGGCGAGGGATTCCTCGGCAAGCTGGGCGCAGGGGGAGTGGTGGAGGTCTTGCGGGCATCTCCACGAGCAGAAGCAGGAGACGCGGACGTACACTTGCCCACGTGGAGCAAAGCGGGGGCTCCGCGGTCGGTGGCAGGAGCAACGGGATCAGCGGCGGCCCATAACTGAGTTCTCGCCCCATGAAATTTGGAAGTGCTCAAGCAAAGAAATAATCATATAAAAGAGATCCCTTTTGGTGTTCAGAACCTTCATCATGTCATTTTGCCTTTTCGTTTTCCCTTCCAGCTGGGGTGTTTCAGCTGCAGTGTCTTGCTTCACCCGGAGGGAGGCATCGTGAGCACGTCCTCCGGTGACCCAGCTACCCCCCAGACCCTGCGGCTGCCCTCCTGGTCTCGAGCAGGTCCATCGCTGACTTTTGGAGAGCAGCCATATTGCCTCTATCCTTCCCTGTGCTCGGCGGGAGCGGCTCCGACTTTCACGGGCTTTGCCGCTGACGTCACTACCAGGCGACGGGCCATGTGGCTGCCCACATAGCAGGGAGATTCTGTCCGCGATGCAGAGGGGGACCGTCTGCGGCAGGGGCCGGGGATGCAGAGAGGGGGAATGGAGAGAGGGGAGGATGAGATCGGAAGGGTGGAGGGAGAGGAAGATGAACATGGAAGTGTGGGGGGGAGAGGAGGAAGATAATGAAAGGGGGGGGTAGGATGAGGATGATAGGGGGGGAGGATGAGGATGATAGGGGGGGAGGATGAGGATGATAGGGGTGGGGAGGATGAGGATGATAGGGGGGGAGGATGAGGATGAAAGGGGGGGAGGATGAAGATGAAAGGGGGGGGAGGATGAGGATGAAAGGGGGGGAGGACAATGATGGAAAGGGGGGGGAGGATGATGATGAAAGGGGGGGTGGAGGATGGTAAAGAAAGGGGGAGGAGGAGGATGATAAAGAAAGTGGGGGGAGGATGGTAAAAGAAAGTGGGGAGGGAAGACACAAAGAAGGGAGGGGGAGGATATAAAGAAAGTGGGGGAGGAAATAAAGAAGGGGGGGGGAAATAAAGAAAGGAGGGGGGTGGAGGAGATAAAGAAAAGGGGGGGGGAGAATATAAAGAAAGGGGGGGTGGAGGATATAAAGAATGGGGGGGTGGAGGATATAAAGAAAGGGGAGGGAAGGATATAAAGAAATGGGGGTGAAATATAGAAATGGGGGGGTTAAAGAAGGGGGGGATAACGAAAGAGGGGGTAAAGAAAGATTCAATTTACTTGTCACCATCTGACATTGAGCCCTTCCCAATAAAGTTTCAATGGGGCTCTGTATGTTATATTATATGTATGTTAGATGGTATAGAATATATGTTGCATCTGTTGTATAGGTTATAGGTTATATATGTTATTTATGGTTCATATGTTATATAGGGTTAATAGGTTAAATATGTTAAATATGTTCATTATAGCATTAAATAATTGGGTTCATTCAAATGCTGGGTATAGGCATGTATGTGTGTATATATATAGATATATGTATATATGTATGTATGTGTATGGATATATGGATATGCACTCACTATAACTTAGGTACTGCTGTAACTCGTTATAAAGTTAAAAATCACACTGCAGTTTAAGGTTAAGTTGGTTATCAGTTTTGCGCCGGTGAGATTCACCCACGACGTCGTACATGTGTTCCTCACATAGGTCCCTGACGAATCAGGACCTTAAACAAGTCCCAGGGGGGGCGGTCCCGGGAAGGGACAGCCGGCCGTTTTGGAAGGTCAGGCATACCGACCTGCACATTGGGCGTCAGACTCCCACTCAGGGGACCCCGAGGGGAGCTCTGGTTTTTCTTTTATTTTTTTTCATTATTACAAAGCGGTTTAACTTATGTTTCGAATTTTGCTTTACCCCTTATGTGTTTTCCCTTGTACTTTCTCCTCCCTCCCTACCCCTCCCAATCCTTTCCCCATCCGGCCGGGGAGCATGCCGACCTGGACGGAACACAAGAACTTTGCCGGATGGTAACACCAAAAACGTCCGCCAGTTGAACAAGAGACAAAGTGGACAGGGTGAGTCATCAAACGTTAGCTTGTTACACTTCTCACACATTAAGTGATGGCGTTAACCCTTGTATCACATAACGTTAAGGGCTTTAATAGCCCAACAAAGAGAAAAATAGCTTTCACTGACTATAAACGAAAACACGCAGATGTCCTAATGTTACAGGAGACTCATTTTAGCAAGACCAACGCACCTAAATTCCTAGACAAAGACTATGCCCAGTACTACCTTTCCTCCGCACCGGTTAAAAAACGTGGGGTGGCCATCTTGTTCCATAATAAAATCCCATTTGTAGCCCAAACTATTAAAAGAGATACAGAGGGATGTTTTGTTATACTAGTGGGCACGATACGGGAGCATTGCATCACAATAGCCACAATCTATGCCCCCTGCGAGCAGGACGCAGTTTTCTTTGAAGACTTTTTTCAACATGGTCATCCAACCAAATCTAGACAGATCAGGGAATACAGGCACAGTACATAAAAAAGTGGGGACCTCTTTACGCAAGGGCCTCAAAGACAACCAACTGACTGACATATGGAGAGAACTACACCCGACTGATAGGGACTATATGTTCTTTTCCCACCCACATGGCTCCTACAGCAGAATCGATTACTTTTTCGTCTCTTGCCAACTGGTTCCTCTGGTCTCCCGAGCTGGGATCCATGATATTTCATGGTCTGACCATGCACCGATAGAGCTAAGGTGCGAGCACATCCGAACAGGCAGACCTGGAGCGAACTGGAAGCTCAACGAATCAATCCTAAAAATCCCTGAGATTTATGAGACAATAAAGGAAGAAATAGTTAAATTCTTCCACACAAACACAGGCTCTGTAGATTCCCAGTTTGTATTATGGGAGGCTCACAAAGCGACGCTGAGGGGCATACTAATTAGCACCACAGCTAGGAGAAAACGGGAAAGAGACTCTAAAATTATGAAGCTTCAATCGAGATTACATTCCCTTACATCACAACATAAGAGTAACCCAGACCCGCAAACCCTACAAGAATTGAAAGATACCAAAATTGAATTAAACATGTTGTTGACCTCCAGGGCAGATAACGCGCTGAGTTGGTCTAAGAGGAAATTTTACGAAAAAGCGAACAGGTCGGATACTATGCTGGCTCGAGCGTTAAGAGACAGACAAGTGAAGTTTAATATCCAAGCTATACGCTTAAAATCAGGCACCCCCACGGCCAACCCTAAGAAAATAGTAGAAGAATTTGGTTCGTTCTATGAAACATTATATAATGGAGAGAAAGTGGCACATAACGCTAAAATGAGCGAGAAGCTGAGAGATTTCTTAGCCAGTTCAAAACTAGGGAGATTGACAGAGGCAGAGAGAGAGAGGCCATGGGCGCTGATTTCTCTATAGAGGAGGTGTCACATGCCATTACGGAACTCAAACCCTCAAAAGCCCCAGGGCCAGATGGCTTCTCGGGCTATACTATAAGAAATTTGCCAAAGTACTAGCCCCTAGGTTGCTCCATGTGTTCAATCAATATTTGCAGGAGCCCCCATCCCCAAAGAGATGTTACAGGCGTCTATATCATTAATCCATAAACCAGGTAAAGATCCGCTGGACTGCAAAAGTTATAGGCCCATATCCCTAATCAATACTGATATAAAAATATACGCTAAACTATTGGCCAATAGATTATGTCTAATCCTACCCAGACTTATACACCCAGATCAGGTCAGATTCATCAAAGGCAGACAGGCAGCGGACAATACCGGCGATTTATTGATCTGGTAGAATTGGCCACTAAAAATAACACACAAAGTATGCTGTTAAGTCTGGATGCAGAAAAAGCTTTTGATAGGATAGACTGGCCTTACCTGGAAGAGACGCTTGCGGCATTTGGCTTTGGGGATCAGGTGAGTAGAGCGATTCTCTCGCTGTACTCTGGATCTACCGCCAGGGTAATACATCAGGGCTTCCCATCTCTCCCCTTTCAAATTAAGAGCGGCACGAGACAGGGATGCCCATTATCCCCTCTTCTGTTCGCTCCATGTAGAGAACCAGTGGCGGCGCAAATTAGAGGCAACCCGGATATCTCAGGGTTAAACGTATATTCTCAAACACATAAAGCGGCCCTGTACGCAGATGATATCCTACTAATTATCTCAATGCCCCTCACCTCCTTGCCAAACCTATTGGATTTATTGGACAGATTCTCGAGCATTTCGGGATTTAAAATAAATCAAGCTAAATCTGAAGCCCTCAACATCAATCTCCCTAGACACGTAGAGAAATTATTGCAACTGAATTTTAACTTCCACTGGCAACTGAAATACATAAAATATCTAGGAGTCCACATAACCAAGAACACCAAAGACATCTACAATGCAAACTACCCCAACCTTATTCAGACGTTGATAGCTGACCTCCATAAATGGTCCTCTATACGAATATCCTGGATAGGTAGGATACATAGCGTCAAAATGAACCTACTCCCCCGTATCCTATACCTTTTCCAGACGTTACCAATGCCACTCAGACTGAAGGATTTGCTCTCACTTCAGTCTGCAATCTCTAAATTTATCTGGGGAGGGAAAAAACCGAGAGTCAACAAATTAAATATGAAAAGATCTGTCCTAGCGGGGGGCCTAGCGGTACCCTGCCTGCTCTCATATTACAAAGTGGCTCAATTAAGCCAAATTGTTCAATGGCAATCCAGTCCACATTTAAAACGGTGGGTGGAATTAGAGAGTGCTGCCTGCGCTCCTTTGAAAATACGCAACTTGATTTGGCTACCTAAAACAGCACAACGATCTGCTGACATGCCGCTTTCCTCAATGACCAACTCGTTGTCTATCTGGGAGGCTAATAAGACTAAATACTCCCTCACAACGAGTAATTATTCAATGTCCCCAATTTGGAACAATCCCAAGTTCGCTCCTGGCCTACTAGAGGGAGATGCATCAAATTGGAAACAAAAAGGTTATATACGAATCAAAGATCTGGAGGGTTACAATAGCAAGATTAAAACGTTTGATCACGTCAGAGAAGAAAAAGATACCCCACTCAGAATTTTTTAGGTACCTCCAGCTCCGAGCATTTTATAACAAATTTGCCCAATACCCCCCCTGACGTAATTCGAAAACCTTTGTTTGGCAGAGACCGACACAAAGGGACTCACATCACAATTGTACAAGGAAGTAGTTGATTCTGCGAGCTCTAGACAACAGCCACCGTCATTTAGAACCCAATGGGAAAGAGACCTGGGAGAGACATTAGAAGACGACGAGTGGAACGCTATATATCTGGCCACGGCAAAGGGCTCCATATGTACCACACTAAAGGAGAACTCATATAAGGTCCTAATGCGGTGGTACCTCACCCCAATGAAATTAGCCAAGTTCGTGCCTGGATCCTCCCCGCTATGCCCCCGGCAGTGCGGAGGATCGGCCAATCTGTTACATATGCTGTGGTCTTGCCCGCAGATCTCCCCACTATGGGAAGAAATTAGAAATTGGATACAGAGGGTCTTCGACCTCACTATTCACCCAGACCCATGGCTATTCCTCTTGAATAGACCACTAACGGGCCTGTCCAAAGCAAACAATAAACTAATAGCACATTTTGCAATAGCCATACGGAGCGAGATCGCAGCACTATGGAAACGCCCCAAAATTCCAAGTATCCCAAAAATTCGAAATCGAACGTGGTTTATCTGCCAGATGGAAAAGTTGACGAGTCTAGTTAACGACACTGGCACTAATTATCTTAAATATATGGACGCCCTGGCTGGCGCAGACGGATATCCCCGGGGTTGAGAGGAACACAATCTGGCTGTGATAGATGCAGGTGCGTTCTCCTTTAGGAGTGGAAACTCTGCTCACGACGACTACACAGACAAATAGACAGACAGCCTACAGAGGTGATAAACTGGAGAGGACGCAACCCACAAAGAGCCTTACTAGGAGTGGTGGAGAGACCTAGCACGAGGGGATGCTCCTCTCTCGGGCGCGTTACCCCTTTCTCCCCCCCCTACCCTCCCCATCCCTTCCTACCCACCTCCTTTTTTTTTTTTTTAATTGATTTTGTGTTTGTCAATTTGAATTAATCGTATTATGTGAATTATGCTATTATTTTTGTTGCTAGTCCACCCAAACAACCCGGTCGAGTACGGCCCAAAAAACCCGGATATGTCTCACGACCTGACATACGGTACTGTCTGTAGCGGAGATTAACACTAAAAATGAATGTAATGTATACTATATTCTGTAACACTTGTTAGGAAAAATGCAATAAAATCTAAGTTACAAAAAATAAATCCATGCAGTAACTGCAAAACAGTTTATTTCTCCAAGTGTTGTACAATACAGGAAAATGCTACCCAAAGATTACTGCTCCGATATGAATTTTTATAACTGCAATTATATCATATGCTATCAAACAGTATATAGTTGTACAGTATGTCTTCACAGAGCAATCAACAGGACTCAGACACATCTGCGGTTGAGCATGAAGACATTCTATTAAATTAATTGCACAGTCAAATATTCCATCACTGCTATAAAAAGTAAATACAATTTTAAGTTACTGTACTTTCCATGGGTATATTATTCTAAAATAGTGTGACTAATCTTTATCCTTTAACAATATTTTTTTAAATAACTATGAAAAATGGTATCAAAATCATATGTGCCACCTTTATTTATATACATGCACAACTGTCATGTTCTAGATGGGACCCGATGTATTCTTACATATCAATTCCAAGGTTTGCCCCTGGTTTGGTTACTGTACAGTATATCCCTTAGCTGCAGTCCCCAGCAATGTATCCTTGACATTGCTGTTGAAAAATGAATAGGATGATATCAAAAGTATAAAATGCGACGATGAAAGATTAAGGATACCGAAAACACACATCCTTAGTAAATTGTTCATTGACTTATCTGTATAAATGATGTTTGTTGTCTCTATTGTAGAGTGATGGAAACTGTAGATTATAACAGTGAAAGCGGTGCAACAATGTATCCAGCTGCTTTCTTTGTCTATTGAAAGGCCTTTATATTTCTACTGCTCATGCAATTGTTAGTGACATGCTGGTGGGCCTGGGAATCAAATATGAAAGAATGTACATGATGTCAATGATCCAGTCTTTATACCAAGAGTTATGCTGATGGGTGTCTGGGAATAACTTGCATTCAGTGAATACTGTTGCATTCTGATAGTTCTGAGAAAACAGGGAAGTGACCAAGAAGAAATTATTTATATATATTTATGAAGAAAAGGCAGATTGCACACACATATAGCAAAAAAGTAGGTGCTTATCCCATACAAACAGTAGGTATATATAAGCTCCTTACCAGGCAGATCCAGAGTCCCAGGGCCACAAAGCAAGGAAGAGACAGCACACTCAGTAGTATCCAAAAAAGAAGAGTATTAGAAGAAAACAGGCACATTCACCGATGTTTCGGTCCTAGAAACAGGACCTTTCTCAAGGGAGTGCTCTAAACATAGTGAAGAAAAACATACATATATACCCACCACCAAGTAGCAAACAGAGTCCTGATAGGTCGAATCACAACACTAAACAGCTGCAGACGATCACTAGCCAGATCTGATAATGACGTCATATATGCAACTACTGACGGAGGGCAAAAGCATAACAAAGTGTCACAAGTAACCATGGAGTCAATGAGGAAAAAAGGCAACAACATCGCGCATGCGCAGCGCGAGTGCCTCAGTGAGTAACTGAAAATAAATATATATATATCCAGGAACCGCTATGGAGCCGTGTACAGTCAGTTCTGATTGCAATAAGTAAAAATGCAGTGTGGTTGCGCATGCGAGGCGCGAGTGGCATAGTAAGTAATTTTAAGCCTATAGGGAACCATGTTAAAAATGGTTTTTGAGGCAAAAAGTGACACTGTGTGCTCATTTGCATGTCATTTCCCAGAATCCCTTGCTGCAGTGGAAGTGCTGTATGCTGGGTGATAATGGGGGAAGGCGGGGTTGCAGAACTGCCTAAGACATGCAGATGAGCATACAGTTGTATTTGCATATTTGCTTTCTTGTGGAGGGTTTTTGTCACTTTTTTTACTCACCATAACTCAACTCAGTATTATGGTATAGCCTATCCCATAGCCTCTTATGCATATCCAGTTAAAATCAACCCCACACTGATGAGACCCATCAAGGTCGAAACAGCTGTCTGTGGGTGGTTTTCTGGGTATGCACCTTAACCCTGGCTGTGCTCAAAGCTGTGACCATGCAGCAAGCTTAAACCTATAGGGAACCATGTTAAAAATGGTTTTTGAGGCAAAAAGTGACACTGTGTGCTCATTTGCATGTCATTTCCCAGTCATTTCCCAGAATCCCTTGCTGCAGTGGAAGTGCTGTATGCTGGGTGATAATGGGGAAGGCTGGGTTGCAGACCTGCCTAAGACATGCAGATGAGCATACAGTTGTATTTGCATATTTGTAGGGTTTTTGTCACTTTTTTTACTCACCATAACTTAACTCAGTATTATGGCACACACACACACACACACACGCACGTACGTGAAAAAGAAAGTACGCCCTATTTGAATTCTATGGTTTTACATATCAGGATATAATAACAATCATCTGTTCCTTAGCAGGTCTTAAAATTAGGTAAATACAACATCAGATGACAAACAGCACATGACATATTACACTATGTCATGATTTATTTAACAAAAATAACGCCAAAATGGAGAAGCCATGTGTGAAAAACGAAGTTAACCTTATGATTCAATAGCTTGTAGAACCACTTTTAGCAGCAATAACTTGAAGTAATAGTTTTCTGAATGAATTTATCAGTCTCTCACATCGTTGTGGAGGAATTTTAGCCCACTCTTCTTTACAACATTGCTTCAGTTCATTGAGGTTTGTGGGCATTTGTTTATGCACCGCTCTCTTAAGGTGCAGCCACAGCATTTCAATAGGTTTGGACTTTGACTGGGCCATTGAAACCCCTTGATACTTTTCTTTTTCAGCCATTCTCTTGTAGATTTGTTGGTATGCTTGGGATCATTGACCTGTTGCATGACCCAATTTCGGCCAAGCTTTAGCTGTCAGACAAATGGCCTCACATTTGACTTTAGAATACTTTGATATACAGAGGAGTTCATGGTCGACTCAATGACTGCAAGGTTCCCAGGCCCTGTGGCTGCAAAACAAGCCCAAATCATTACCCCTCCACCACCGTGCTTGACAGTTGGTATGAGGTGTTTGTGTTGATGTGCTGTGTTTGGTTTTCGCCAAACGTGGCACTGTGCATTATGGCCAAACATCTCCATTTTGGTCTCGTCTGTCCAAAGGACATTGTTCCAGAAGTCGTGTGGTTTGTTCAGATGCAACTTTGCAAACCTAAGCCGTGCTGCCATGTTTTTTTGGAGAGAAGAGGCTTTCTCCTGGCAACCCTTCCAATCAAACCATACTTGTTCAGTCTTTTTCTAATTGTACTGTCATGAACTTTAACATTTAACATGCTAACTGAGGCCTGTAGAGTCTGAGATGTAACTCTTGTTTTTTTTGCAATTTCTCTGAGCATTGCACGGTCTGACCTTGGGGTGAATTTGCTGGAACGTCCACTCCTGGGAAGATTGACAACTGTGTTGAATGTTTTCCACTTTTGAATAAGCTTTCTCACTGTAGAAGGATGGATTTTAAATTGTTTCGAAATGGCCTTATAACCCTTCCCAGATTAATAGGCAGCAACAATTGCTTCTCTAAGATCAATGCTGATGTCTTCCCTCCTTGGCATTGTGTAAACACACACCTGAATGCTCCAGACCAGCAAACGGCTAAAACTTCGGCTTTTATAGAGGAGGTCACACTTGCTGATGATCAATTAATCAGGGGCATATTTTTAGCAGCCCCTGTCTGCTACTTAGCATCTTAATTCCTGTGGAAGCACTAAGGGTGTACTTAGTTTTTCCCACATAGCTTCTCCATTTTGGCTTTATTTTTGTTAATTCATGACACAGTGTAATATGTCATGTGTTGTTGTTCATCTGAGGTTGTATTTACCTAATTTTAAGACCTGCTAAGGAACAGATGATTGTTATTATGTCCTGATATGTAAAACCATAGAATTCAAAGAGGGTGTTGCCCCTGTTACTGTAATACATTGTGTTAAATCTAACACAATGTTTACCACAAGACTTAACACGACAATTTAACACATGCGATATTTATTGGTTTATTTTGTGTGTTAACCAACATTAATGAGGAAACTAACACCTAATATTCATCGGCTCAACTCTGGTAAATGACCATGTCCGGGTCAAATTACAAGTGAGGAATTAAGGTTGAACATTATGAGGAAATATTTGTAAAGCTACCACACAACACGCATTCTACTGAACAGACAATACTAAGCAATGATGGTTTTAACCACAGAATCAGGAAGAACTTTGTATTAACGTTATGTCAATTATTTGTCCTCTTTTTCAACCATTAGCTCACTCTTAATCTTACTAATCCCTATAAATATATAGAACAAAATATGTCCAACCGTAGCAATATATGTGATAATATGTGATAATATTCTTAAGTGATAATATATCAAAAATAGTGATTAAATATTTAAATGATTGATATTTAGAGCCACAGATAGAGAACTGCGGTTACCAATAAAGTGCAAATAAATCCAATAAAGCGTGTGTGAAAAAAATGAATTTAACAAAAAACACCCCAAATGCAAAGTGTAATGATAAATTAGTAAAACTTCTTTTAGGAATGGAGGGTCTGCTGCTGTACAGGAAATGCTGGGGTCATAACACAAGCTAGATAGAGAAACAAACAAAAGAAAGTTCAGGACCCTCATAGTGTACTAAATAAAAATAATTGATTTATAAGCAAGGTAAAATATGCACGTACAGAATAAAAGATGTATATGGGCATGTAGGTATAGTAACCCGTATAGGACAGACGCTCCCACAGCTGATGCTCGAGATCGTCAAAGACTTCCTCCTCTGATTGTAATCTCCTAGGCACTGCTCGTCTCCACACCCGATCGCCAGATACACTGTCTGGATACTGCACCATCAGGGGGAGGTATGGTGAATCTCTCACCCCGGTAAGACTGCTCGCCTCCGCATCCGATCACTCAAAGCTCAGTTTGAAGCCGTGAGGCCGTGTTTCGTAATGCAGGTCTCGTCATCGTGGGTAGCCGGGTCAGGATTGGAGAGATGCGGGTCATAGGGGTCATTAGCTGTGGTCAGGGTGTGGAGAGGTAAAGATAGTAGAGGTCACAAGCCGAGGATTAGGATAGAGTCCAAACAGGATAGGCAAGATAAGGAGCAGCAAGGCTGGGTGCTTGTGGCAAGCACAGGTACATAGGAATTATGCTCATTACCTCAGGCAAATACACCTGCAGGCATGAATCGTGCAAGGTCTATGGACAATTGACCTTCCTGAAGATAAATACTTTTGCAATAGTATTACTTTACCTTGACTAACCCAAATCTGCTAAACACACCAAAGACTATCCATTACCTTACCTTACACTAAGCCAGGTGTGTGCAATCTGTGGGGCGCAAGATTTTTCTGGGAGGGTTAACTAGTGTTAAAACTCCTGCTTTAAAGAGTACCCTCTCTGATGTGTCTGAGTTTTCTGCCACTGCATCTAAAGCTCAGGTTTCAGAGTCAATGTTATCTTTGTCAAAGTTTCTTAATCTTGTTGCAGTACCTAGCAGAAACTCTCACAAGCCCTTTTCAGAGATCTGTGCACCTTTCTCTAAACCCTTTACAGTACCAAGTGTAGTCACTGCTGCCCCTCAGTCATTTGAGATTCCTGCC
This sequence comes from Ascaphus truei, assembly GCF_040206685.1. Lineage (NCBI taxonomy): Eukaryota > Metazoa > Chordata > Amphibia > Anura > Ascaphidae > Ascaphus > Ascaphus truei. The sequence goes on along the minus strand of NC_134494.1, from coordinate 53,601,344 downwards.
TTTGACTCCAAGCCTTTTTCCTTAGACTCCTACTGTTATTGGTCCCCCTTTTGCTGATTCTCTAGCTTCCACTTCAGAGACGAGCACAATTTTCTCTGATTCTATTGAAATACTCAGTCTAGCCCTTGCCATTTCGCAAATACCTACTCCAGAGACCAGTGTATCTTTCTCTGATTCCTGTCCTATGCCTGTTGTGACCACTGCTGCTTCTCAGACATCCATTTATGGAACAAACATGTCCTTCACTGACTGTTCTGCAGGTCCTGTTATACCCATGGATGATTCTAAAATTCCCATAGCAAAGAATAGTTCTTCCCTCCCTATCCCCCCCACAGTACCTCATGCAACCTCTGAATCCAGGATTCCCACTCCTCAGACAATACTGTCTCTCTGACTCTTCCACAGTATTTGTGGTATCCGCTACAGACTGCATGACTGCTACAGCAAACTCAGGGTTACCTCCCAGGGAGGTTTCTACAGTACCGAATGTATCTACTGATTCAAAGGACCCTGTGTTCAAAACTAATTTATACTTCACTGTTTCTCTCACAGTATTTGAGGTATCCGCTACTGACTTCATAACTACTGCTGCAAACACAGTGTTACCTCCTAGGGAGGTTTCTTTAGAACCGAATGTATCTACTGATTCAAAGGACCCTGTGTTCAAAACGGAGTTATTCTGCACTGTTTTCTCTACAGTATCACGTGAAGTCATTGAGTCTGGGACTTCCACTCCTAAGTCAAGTTCATGTTGTCCTGATTCTTCCTCTGTGCCTGAAGTGCCCAGTTCTAACTCCAAGACTTCCGTTCCTAAGTCAGGCTTACCGTTCACCCAACTTCCCGCTGTACCGGATAAAATCTGTATTGAAGCTCTCTTAGTTTTCAAGCAGGTTCTATATCCGCGGATTCCTGTGTGGTGCCTGATGTGTTCACTCTGGACTCCTGGTTGGCATTGTCAAAGATTGAAATACTCCCACTGAATTTTCTTGCCTTGCCCGGGGTGCCCGACCCTGCTTCTTGTGCCCCCACTCTGGGTATGGGTATGCTTTTCTCTGCTTGTTCCCTGGTGCCTACTGCCTCCTCTGCTGATGCCCAGACTTCGGACCTGATCCTCTCCAAACCCCATATGCCCAGGGAAGCTGGCCTCCTATTGATTGCCAGCATAATGGCAGAGAACTACTTAAACACTTCGACCGGCACACTCTACTTGCTAGGGATAACGGGCCTGGACATTAACAAAGCAACTGCATCAGTATCTTTTAGTGAACAATCCCGCACTCTGCCCTCGCTACTCAGTGATCGGATTTCTTTTGGAGCAAAATATTCTCACAAACTCCTACCTGCTTATTTGAGCAAAACTATTGCTCTGCCAGAATGTCTCTCTGCTACATTCGACCAACTTGTCTTGTACTCTGGGACTATTACTGGGGACCGGGCACCTGGCTTGTGCCCTTCTGACGTCCCTGTTCTGGACTCTCCTGTTTTTCCACAGCTCTGGACTTCCAAATATTTTTGTTATTCTTTCTACGTGTCAAGAATTACAGTACCACCGTACACATGTGTAAAGATGGTAGTACTCACCAATGAACTGCTGGATTACGGGCCAACTTCCCGCCTAAGACAGTTCAGAAACAATTCTAAGTTCCCCAAGTCTATTATGGATCGCTCGGAGTTCGATCCTGAAGAGGGGGGTACTGTAAAGAATCCGCTCCTGGGTTTGGCTGAAACCTTTTCCTTACAGAAATATGCAGCTTCTAGACAACTCCCCCTTGAACCTGCAATCAAGAATCACCTGCTCCTGCAATTAGACTGCAGCCTGCTTCTTGCTGCCTCCTTTACAGCTCTGCCTCATTGGCTGCCTGTTCTATTTAACTCCTACCCCGCCCACCAGGAAGTTACTAAACATAGACTTTCCAGTAACTGTGCTTGCCACAGCACCTCTGTTTGGCCTGCCTTGACCTTCTTGCCATTGCTCCTAGTTTCTGGCAGACTCCGCCGCGCTTCCGCGGTTACTCCTGCATTTCCCTACTGCAGGGGCCTGCATTGGTGTTCCTGTTACCTGCTGCATATTCTCCTTGCAGAGGCCTCCATCGGTGTTCCTATTACCTATCTGCATATCCCTCGTGCAGAGGCCTGCATCGTTGTTCCTGTTACCTGCTGCAATCTCCTGCTTCCAGTGGCCTCCACAACTCACAGCTGTACCTGGCTAGGGAGTGCTGTTTTGTGCGGAAGCACTGGATCCCCTGTTCCGGTTTCTACGTTGAAGCGCCTTCGCTCAAGCGTCCTGTTGACGAACCCCAGCATGGATATCATTTACCCAGCCTTCTCTAATCCTCATCCAGTCTTGTCCACAGATTATCCTGCCTTCTCCAGTCCTAGCCCGGCTATGTTTGACCATGGAATTCGCAACCCGGATCCGGCTTCGTGGTCTAAGGTTGGTATATATCTATCCCCACCTCAGCCCTGAGGTCTGGTCCAGGTTTGTGGTGAGCATAACCGTTACACTCACTTCTTACACTCTACCCAAGTTTGTCTTATCTTCACACCTTTTACCTCTACAGCCATCTTAAACCTTTTTCACTAATCTCTCCCTACCTATGGAACGCTCTTCCACTCAATACTCATCAAGCACCTTCCCTTTCCACATTCAAAGTCCAGCTGAAAATTCACCTCTTAAAAGAAGCAGCTCATTAAACGTTGTATGGCTCTGCTATAAACTCCAGATCCAAGTTACCTCCCCCGTCTGCACTTCTAAGTGCACTTTTACTCCTAATGTGTCAGAAAGACTCCCAACAGAACACTTAGGGCTCTATGCAGTAAGCGCCGAAAAAGAGCAATCGCCAAGGGTACCTTATCGGCATGATTCTGGCGGTTTTCCCTCTCCGTATGCAATAAGTGCCGAATCCCTTCCGAATCAAGCCGAAAACATTTGCTCCCACTCTGCCGATGATTTGCCGATCACACACATGTGTATCGGCGTGCATGGCGAGGTGGAGTTAGGTTCCCCAATGAAACTTCTTGCTGAATCTGCAGAAGCAAGCATGTGTTTGATTGAGCGGCCCATTTAAAGGCAGCGTGTATTTTTATTCATTCTCTTTGTTGTTGGGAGTGAGAGAGAGAGAGAGAGAGAGAGAGAGAGAGAGAGAGAGAGAGAGAGAGACACACAGAGCTGGCCGATTTGCATATTTCATATTGACTGAGACAGTTGTGGTGTATTGTGAGAGGTTTGTCCTGTGTTGTTTTGTTTACATCTTTGTCTTGTTGTCAATTTGTAAGTGTTCAGTGCGATTGGCTTTAAATTTCTTTTCTGTTCTTTGTGAGGGCTAGAAGTATGGCCGCAAGGCATGGGAAGAGTGATGCTGGTGTGAGTGGTACTGGTAGTCGTGCGAGTACACGTCTGAGTGAACGTAGGATTCATGGGAGTGCTGTTGCTGCGAGTGCGAATGGTGTTGCTGGGAGTGCGAGTGGTGTTGCTGTGAGTGTGAATGGTGTTGCTGGGAGTGCGAGTGCTGTTGCTGTGAGTGTGAGTGCTGATGGTGGCTCTGTTGCTGGTGCTGCTGGGGTGTCTGGTGGTGGGGTGGTTGCTGGTGGCCTGCTTTTGGAGTCTCTTCCATTGGAAGAAGGAGAGTCCAGTCAGCAGCAGCCAAGCTCTGGGCCTGCACGTATTCGGAAGAAACATGTAGAGCGGCCACGTAATCCTCGGTTCAATGAACAGGAAAACACAGTTCTTGTCACAGGGATTCTGAAGCACTATGACTGTCTGTATGGCCATTTACTACTGTAGGTAAGTCTATCTTTGAATTAATTCTTCAAAGACATGTTATCCTACGTCATGTGAGATGTATGTTATCCTACGTCATGTGAGATGTATTAATATCAAAATATTATTCCATAATATCTATCAATAAAAGTAAATTGTTACACACATATTCCTTCATGCTTTAGAACGACCATAACAATTGGTCTCAAAATGTTGCCAAAGTTCATACAATATTCATGCAAGCTTCCTTACATTTGTATGTTTACACGTAAATGCTCATGTGGTACACATATTACACCTAAACCAGCATGATTGGTATCTCTTGGAATAGGTAGCAGTTTAGGAAACTGATCGTTTTTATAATGATAATTAACGTCATATATTTTGTATGTATTTCAAGGGCGGACAAGTTCAGCATCAAAAAAAGAAATGTGGAATCAAATAACATTGGCTGTGTCTGCGTGTGGGAATCATGTCAGGGACCAGACGAATTGTCGCAAGAGATTCGATGATATCAGGGCAAACTTAAAGAAAAAAATACAAGCACAACGGATGCATGCTTCTGGCACTGGAGGTGGCCCGCCAGCAAAAGCTCTAATCTTAACACCATTGGAGGAGCAGATGCGTAAAAAATTTCTTCCTGTCGTCGTGGAGGATTTGGCTGGGGACAGAGATATCGGAATTTATCTGGCTCCATTTCCACCAGGTGACAAATGTTACTGTACTAGGCGTGTCGTAGGTTACAGTTCGTATCTATATTTCCACTGCTACTTATACTTTCTTCCCAATATAAGCATACCTACATATATATCTGTATATATGTCTCTCTCTCTATATCTATATATCTATCTACATATATTTATATCTAGTTGTGCTACAAAAAGTAACAATTAATATATATGGTGGCAAAAGGTGGCACTGAGTGCTCATTTGCATGTCATTTCCCAGAATCCCTTGCTGCAGTGGAAGCGCTGTATGCTTGCCGATGATGGGGAAAGACAGGGTTGCAGACCTGTCAAACAGATGCAAATGAGCATACAGTAATATTTACAGTTGCTATATATATATACATAATTTAGTGATAATCTATGTTACACCTATAAACAGGACATTACTGCCTCATAAAGTCTTGCATGGAAGATAGTGCATTCAAAGGCGAACATACATCATTTGCACTAACACATGTCGTTATGTTTAATTAAAGTTCATTTTTTGCTTCATCTAGTATACTGAGAGCATAAATAGGAACATGTAGCATATGTTATTTAATTGTGTTCATATGTAGCTCACTTCAGATTCTTATTTCGCTCATGTACCAGTGTGTGAAACCAGCTGCAATTAATATGTAATCACAGCATAGAGGAGAACACAAGGGGTGGGGTTGGGCACCGAGCCACATCACAGGGTCATGTTACGGTCAAGTTTTTTGGGACACCTTACATGTGGTAGAAACAAATAAAAGGTCAGGGTGCTGTTACATCTTGGGGGGGGGGGACTACAGTTGTTAGAAGCTGACAAGGTAATTCTATGAAGAATTTCATCCACTAGCCCACTATATATGAAAACGTACGTTAGTCATTCGTTCATTCATATCTTCTTTGAACCTTATATAAACGCCACATTATCACACCAGTAGCATCTGTGAGCGACACACTGCATGTGTTGATGAGTATCAGGCACAGTGAGGGCTACACCTGCTTCTCTTAATTGTTCACACAGATCACTAAAAACATTCATTCACATTTCCACAATTAGGCACTGAATTATAAGAACAGTCAACTTTGCTGTCATGGTAGTGATGTACATTATTATTTTTATAATACTACACAACATATGCAGTGTATGTACAACAGAACACTTAATTTAGCAACGCATTCCTGCATGAACATTGTATGTTTTATGGTGTATGGTTTGTAAAATAAATGTGCCAATTAGGTTCACATGTACCTTGATGTTAAGATGGATAATGTACAGCTTGCCAGAAACATCTTGTCATTTCATTAAGTTATGCTGATATTTAGCCAGAAATACTCCAACTACACAAACTTTATGTTCATTATGTACACATGTCAATAACATTCTTATGTTATTCTTCTACATAGTTGCTCCTGAAGCTTGTGTCACCTCACACTGAACAAGTCTCATCACCTGGCTCATCCAGCTCATCATCAAGCATGGAAGGTGAGTGTATGAGGTGTAGGACATCTAATGTGTACATTTCTAGATGTTATTTTGCCATGCTAAATAAATGCCATTCACATGTAATTAACTTCACATCAATTATTGTCACAGAAAATGTAGTTTGTAATGACAACATGTATTGTGTGGGATGTAAACTATCAGCTAGGAGTTGTGAGGTTACAACAAACTTTCATTCATTCTTCTTTCACACTGAGTCGAAACATCATTGTTACTTCAAGCTAAATTTTAATTAGACACAACAGAAAACTTTTGGAAACATGTTATGTGTTACACTGTGAGAACAACTCTCATTATATTGATAAACAACAGAAAGTTCCATGGCAGTTCATAATGTCTTCATTTATTTGTAGAAGCAGATGTTGCCACTGAAGGACAAATTCACTCGACCATGAAGATGTTCCCACTCGTCCATTAACCCAGCATTCAAGTCCTCCTGCTCGTGACACCTACTCAGCTATTGCAGCTTCTGAAGAAAGAATCTTGGTTGAAGAAAATCATCGCCATTCAGAAATGATGTCAGTGCTTGAAAGGATGATATCACAGCAGGAAAGGATGATATCACAGCAGGAAAGGACAATATCACAAATGTCACAACTAGAAAGAGTCATCATCCAAGTTCCTAAAGAAATACAAAATGTAAACAGAACATTACAAGCAATAGTTGTGAATCTAAGCCAAGCTAATCAGTTGAGAATGAGTGCAAGAGATCAACAATTCCACTTTACCCCATCTGAGGATGGATCTTTACATGCTGCTAGTTTTCTCCTGAGTCATCAGTTCTTCATTCCCCAGTTCTGGATGATACCGGTACAGTAGGTGCAAGTTCTGTGCAGGTCCCTGTCAACATCCAACTGCTTACTTCTGTTAAAAATCTGGAAGGGACACCTACAAATGAGACACGAAAAAGAAAGTTAGCCCAACAATTACTACTAACCAGCTTTTGGAACAAGATTAAAACAGCAAAACAGGAAACGGCTCCACCATCAGTCGTGCAATGTTTACCAACTGGTTCACAACTGCCACAGGCCACACCCAGTTCCCCTGAAGTGCCACAGCCCACACCCAGTGCCCCTGAAGTGTCACAGCCCACACCAAATGCCACAGAAGTGTCACAGCCCACACCCAGTGCCACAGACGTGTTACAGCCCTCACCCAGTGCCCCTGAAGTGTCACAGCCCACACCCAGTGCCACAGAAGTGTCACAGCCCACACCCAGTGCCACAGAAGTGTCACAGCCCACACCCAGTGCCACAGAAGTGTCACAGCCCACACCCAGTGCCACAGAACTGCCACAGGCCAGTACAATTCATACAGTTAAGGCCAAAGTCGTTGGCAAAAGGAAAAGGAAAACACAACAGCCAACAAGCAGGCCTGTGACTCGCTCTCAAAAGGATAAACAAAAATAAATAATCACATTCACTAAATGTGCTGTTGTCCTGGTGGTGTTTACTGCATAATATTTCATGCACACTGTATGTATGATCATGTACAGATGCTTGAAAAGATTCTAGTATGTCCTTGTACACATGAAGGTTTATACATGTTCACTGTCTGAATTAAGGCATATTTTATAACATATCATAATGTATTAATCATCAGTTTATTAATGGTACAACATTACACAGTTGCCATGTTTATAGAAGCTGACATTCACTTAGCTGTTGTTCAACATTTTATGTATGTGGGTTTGTTTGGTAATGTAGATAGTCATTGCATGCTAATATTATTTACATCCAACTTTAAATAACTATCTATATAACAGCATACATCTTGAAGTTTTGTTTTCTGATGTATTAACTCGGTAACACATTACTTACCTTCATCTTCTTTCATACTTCATAATGTTGGCAAGTCATCATGTATGAGTTGTGGTAAGAATAACAGATCTGTTGATGTGTATTAATATATCTGTAGTCTCTATGGATATATGTACACACACACACACACACACACACAGTGTGTGTGAGTGTGTGAGTATATATATATATATATATATATATATATATATATATATATATATATATATATATATATTTATGTGACTCTGCCTCTGTCAGCAAACAGGCCTTGTGTTAATGAGATATACATGTTAGGACAATTGTTTAAATTATGGGATCAGTATGATTCAGCCCATAATTCACTCACCTGTAGTAAACTTTGATTATGATTACAACAAGGCCTACTTACACACATCAATGGCTTCAGTTTAGCACTCTATAATATATATATATATATATATATATATATATATATATATATATATATATATATATATATATATATATATATATATATATATATATATATTATCTGAATTAACAGTACAGGCCTTCATGGCTCAACAGAGGCCTTGTTTGCTGTTAACTACTACTTATACACAGCTGACTCAAATAGGCCCTCAAACATACTCACCCAGTAATGTTAAAAACTGTAATGAACTGTTAAGATAATTACAACAAGGGCTGTTTGCATAGAAGGCCTTCAATGTACATACATATACATATACATACATATATACATACATATATACATATATACATATATATATATATATATATATATATATATATATATATATATACACACACAAATAAACACACAATATATATTTAATTATATATATTTTTAATTATATATATATATATATTTATATATATATATATCTATGTATATATCAAGAGAGACTAACAGAGACAGTCAAAGAGAGAGAGAGACAACCAGAGAGAGAAAGAGAGAGACAAACAGAGAGGGAAACATAGAGCAACAGAGAGAGAGAAAAACAGACAAACAGATGTGTGTGTGTGGGTCATTATAGGTAAGTGTAAGCAGAAATCTGTTCATTCTACCACTGTAGAAGATTTCACACACATTGTTATTGTAATTAAAATCCTAAACTTGTTTTGCACATGTTGATTGACTAAGCCGAAATAAAAGTTTCCTTTACTTTGAAGAGAGTATCTTAGACAAAGAATTTCTGGCAATAATTGTAACACATTTATAGTGGGAGAACACATAGGCGTATAACAGTGAGGTTATATTGTAACCTTGAAAGAAACCACGAAGATAACATATAACTATTCACACATTCAGCAGACATCCGTATGCGCTCAACTTAGACACTGTACAGTTTAACAGATAAGAAATGGCAGAAGCTTCCACATTGCACAGCCATCCACGTAAATCATCCAAATTTATGATTTCAGAAGCAATCGAATCAACGGATGAGAAGAGGGCAACTGTGGGCCAAATCTATGACTTGATCCAAAAGAAATATCCATACTACAAAGAACCAGCCAGACATTCAAATTTGAAAACTTCTGTACAATTCACTTTATCAGCAAATGAATGTTTTGAGCGTGTCCATGATCGGCTAGATCAACGATATGGATGTTGGCATGTTGCGCCATCATTTAAAATTACCATGGAACATTGAACATGGAACATATCTTCTGTTAAATAGCATATTTTTGCCTAATACCAGTTACAATGAAGCCGCACCGACTGTCGCGTCTGCTGCTATGCCCGCAGCCTCCATTCATCAAGCCCACATGCAAGATGCACATAACTACTATGATATGTATCCAAACTTATATGGGCAATACCAATGTGGATGGGAAAACAACCAAGAACTGTACGTACCTCCGGACGTCTTGTATGAAGAAGCCACTGCAGATCCATATGACCGCCTCATGGAGATGTGTGTGATTCAGGATTCAACGGTTGCCTCAACCATGGATGATACTATTGTGCCTTCCTGGAGCGAGCAGTTGCAGCCAAACCAGTTTTGACTTCTACAAGAATGGTAAATATAAAATTCGTTATGCCTTTACTCACATTATATATGTGTACATTTTTAATATACACCATTTGTTAGCCAAATGTGTGGATGCAGCGTAACATTGCAGACAGGCTTACATGTAGCGTGCACTAAAACATTATTTCCTATAACAATATACTACATGATGAAGCATTATTACACATTGTTGACGGACTCACAAAACCTAGATTATTATCACGTTTAAAGTATCATTTCAACATGTTACACTAACTGTAACACACACACACACCTCATTGTTTAGCATGCAACATAGAAAAACAAAGTGTCGCCCACATATGACGTGGGACCGTTGTCATGTCCCAAGGCGTCTATAAAAAGGTTTATGGATGCAAGCCCCGCCCCCAACTGACGTGCGCGTGTTAAACCTTATTGGCTGTGGCCGTAGCTTATTGTGACGGTCAGTGCAGTGTGTCATGCGCGCGTCGGTGGGGCGGTGCGTGCACAGCGCTGGAGGCCAATGTTAATTCAGTGGGAGGAGTGTTTGCGTGCATTTCACGGTGCCTTAACATGACGTCACATATATTTTGTTCGCTCATTGGCTGATCGTCCGTTGTTTCCGTGGACACACGTCCGTTTAACAAGTTTAGATATGTACGTGTGTAGAAGTGAATTTGTTTCGCTTCCATATCATAACTTCCAGCCATGATATGCTTACTGCTAGCAGCACCATGGAGGGACATGTATTGAACGCACAGCGTACACATCGTTTAGTGAATGCGCTAAGACTTAGTCCACACAATCGTGAAGTGCGCGCGCAACACACGTTGTGCGCACACATTATTATGTATACAGGCACCTGAAAAATCATATCCGTAGTAATGCCAGCAACGCAATTATAACAATGACTGTTCAGTATCTGTGGTTTTAACCTTGCACTTTCAACATACATTATACGTTACTTATGCGTGAATATCCACAATCATATAGAGATGTGTTACGCGTTGTCATGCTGAGACATATATAAATGTGCCATCTTTGACCATCATGTGTTTGCTGTATTTCACAGATGTCGCGGATGAATACATGGGAACAATGTATGATTTCAGATGAGCCAATCGTTATATTACATGATTGTGACGATGAGCGAACAACTGTTATAATACATATGTAACAATGCTTTCAATGCTTGGTGCGCAGATTAACAATAAATACATAATGTTATCCTGTTATGCCAATATTTACTATGCACTTAATTAACATAATGATGTTGCTAAGCACTGAATTTAGAACTTTTATGGTTTTTGGGTTATATTCTACTAACATTATATGTCTTGCTCTGTGATATATGCAACCAACATTCTCACTCAGCAAACAAATTTTTATACTATATTGTATAATCTGACGTGTGACTTGTCAAAGAATGTAAATACTACTAACAACTCGTAGACATTCTTTCTGAACGTACACAATAACAATAGGGAGGTTATAGAAAGTGTTTAGTGGTGTTAAATGTTATTTTTCACCTAAGTTGTAGTGCTAACCTAACATGCATGAGCTACTGAATGTTAGTTAAAGATCATGAAAAGATTTACATTTGTGTGTAAATTTGATTCTCATGACTAACTATAGATTAGTGTTTTTAGTCAACGTTCAACACATACATAGCGAAGTGAGTCCGATGATACAATCAACATTAGTATGTTTGTTAATATTATTTGACGTAGAAAATCATGCATCACACAAAAACTGCTACAAACACAAAAACTGTTGCAGAAATGTGTGCTTATGCAAATGTCCACTTCATTTACGTTCATATGTTGACATTAGTTATAAAGGATCATGATCATTATGAATAACTAACGTGAATGAAATTAAAATTATATTAACAACATTGTCATTGTGTCGAATGAATTAGGAAAAGTTGAGAATACAAATAACTATAATTTGGAATGGTGTTAATATTTTGACACATGTTACATGTACGTCAAATCTACACATCTTTGACTTATACATACACATGTGACAATGTAGTCATCAACATGAAGATGCAGTGATACAACAAATAATCACATACATTGCAATGTAAATGATGTTGAAAACATTGGTGTGTTTTCATGCAAACATGCATTGAGTGTTAAGATCAATCATGTGCATCAGTGGATGTTCTCCTCACATAATCAATAGTTGAGTAGGGTTTATCACCTTCTCTCCCCCCACCTTCATTCATATATTACATGAATAGAATTTATAACGTTTGATACATTACATGTTATGTAATGTCCCTAATGATTTTCACATACACTGCACATTAACCACCAAGTGTAGCTAAACGCACGTACACTATACAGAAACGACATGTTTGAATAGTCACATATTTTTCAATATGTTCTGTTTATACATCCTGTAACTATACATGTATCAAGGTTGGCACATCTTATGACAGATGTGAATTGAAATACATACCATGAGCAGTCATTGAAGTGACATACCTTGAAAAAGAAAACATGAATGAATATAAATCATTGTCATGACATGTTTATTAAGGTAAGCAACACACAAAAATTACCATTTTGTTTTAGATATGAAACACCATGTAGAATTCGTTAAATATGTTATGAAATACACACTGGTGTACACATGATTGTGACTCACATGTCACACTGCACAAATAACATTGTATGTAACCATACTGCACTAACTAATGACTATGGACATAGTAGGTTTATTGTGTATGCATAACCAAAAAGAGCATGTACATAAAGTATTAATTTTGTACACATTTATTCTTCATGTACTGCTGCGGCAGAGTTTATTCGAGCATTTGCCCGTTCTCTGCCGCAGCAGTAGCCTGGCGCGCGCCCGAGAGTGACGGGCGCGCGCCGAAGCAGCGGAAGAGCGCCCTCCGATCGGGGCGCTCTCCCTACTGCTGCCGGGTCCGCCGGGTCCCCCGGAACCCCCTGCCGCTGTCCCGCGATCGCGGGACACCAGGGCTCCCTCGGGGAGCCCCTGGACGCGCGTGCAGGGGGCGCACGCTCCCGAAGACGCGTGACCGCGCGTCTATGACGCGCGGCACGCCGAGGGGCGGCCACTAGCAAGCCGGGAGATTTCCCGGCTTGCGGTACCGACCACACTCGAATAAAGTGTGTCGGTACTGTACACACAACTACTTTTATTGTTAAGAAGTATAATACAACCTGTGGATGAATGACATACCGGTGCCACATGCATTTGTCCACACAGCAGAGAAGAGAAATGTGTGCCAACCATATTCATCTGTTTCCTAAGTGAATGGTATTTGGACAAATGTATTTATCATAACAAAGAATGAATACATCTATGTAGTACTATGAACATATATGTATTTGCTTACATGAAAAATATGTGTTTATGACATTCAGACGTGTCTCAACACCACTGGCTGTTTGCTCAGTGTCAGCTGGTAAATTGACGGGATGCTCCTCCTCCAAACCCTGACGTATGTCTGTTTGAACATTATTTCGGAGTGCCACATTGTGCAAAATGCAACATGCAATTATAATATCAGACACTTTAGCAGGCTTATATTGAAGTGCCCCACCAGTTCTATCGAGACATCTAAATCTTGTTTTGAGAAGCCCAAATGTCCTCTCTATGACGGATCGCGTAGATATATCGGCAACATTGTACCTCTCCTCTGCTTCACTTTGAGGGTTTGGCACCGGGGTCAACAGCCATGGCCTAATTCCGTATCCTGAGTCACCTATAATCCATGGTGCACACATATGAAACAATTAGTGTTAACATTATAACATACAACATTTACTAGAAAAACAATAGTTCATTTTTGCACATCATCATATGTTCTCACCCACCAGCCAACCAGGTCCCAAATAGCCTTCTTTGAAAGCATGGAAGACTGATGAGTTTCTCAGGCTAGAGGAATCGTGACTGGAACCAGGGAATTTGGCTACCACATGCATAATCTTCATCGTGGCATCGCATACCACCTGTACATTCAGGGAATGGTAGTGCTTACGGTTGCGGTAAGCATGCTCACTCTGACTAGGCGGGATCGAAGCAACATGGGTGCAATCGATTGCACCCATCACACATGGTATCCCGGCTATGGTATAAAAGCCATTCCTTACTTCCAGCCACTCTGTGTGCTCTGAAGGAAAATGAATATAATTCCTAGCGCGTCTATTGAGTGCACATAGAAACTGGGTAAAGACCCGCGAGAATGTACATTGCGAGATCCCGCCCACTATGCCCACAGTTGTCTGGAATGACGCGGAAGCAAGATAAAGTAATGAGCACAGCATTTTAACAAGCCCAGGGACTGCACAACCTCTGGCTGTCACAAAATCTAAATCTCCCCGTATCTCTTGATAAAGAGCTAAGATTGCTGCTGAACTCAAACGATAGCGACTTACAATCTCCTCCTCACTCATCCCATCTAACAGGGTTCTCTCCCTGTACAAATGAGGACGAGGCACAACTTCTCTCCTCTCTCTTCTCCTCCCATCTCCTTGCCCTCTCCCTCGACCGCTCCCTCTCCCTCTCCTGTCCGCGTGTCTGTCCCTGTCACTGTCCCTGCCACTGTCCCTGCCTCTGTCCCTGTCCCTTCCTTGGCCTATGACATCCTCTCCATCAGCAAGCCTCTCGTGCAATAGAATGTTCCTCCATCTCATAAACATTCGCATCATTTTCAGGTCTGTAGCTGTGAATGCGCAGGTAATTGCCCTCCTTTAAATACCTATGTGATGATGTCAGGTGACTTGCTAAAATGCAAGGTGTTACATTAACATATCCAAGTAGTTGACTCCCAACGTGTATCCATTTGCAATTACAAGTATTATTTATGTGTGTTCACCAGGCAATCATGATATTTGAGATTGATGTAACGTTAAGCTTTGTACAAGCATTTATTAGGAAGTATTTGTGGAATGTGGAATGCATGTACCACTTCTGAACGCAACACTCAGTCATCTAATTAGTATACAACCATTACATTGACGTTGAAAAACTTCGTTGCAACATGTATAATTTGGCATGTTATTGTCACATGTTCACATGAAGTAATTATACTGTACATATGCATAATTTAATGGCATCAGGATAGTTGCTATTGATTCAGTTTCAAATGTGTAACAATGATTAACTATTCTAGATATGTGTATAAGTTAGCATGACGTGATTGTAATGATTCATGTACAATGTAAACATGCAATGTTATTGAGTGTCCAATTGCGGACGTCATGAAAAGAGGGAGGTCACAAAGTACATGTAAACATCAAAACAAAGAGCTACATTTACGTTTGATGATGCGTTACACATTACAAGCATTCTCTAATGTATAGCAACATTACAATACGCTGGATGTGTTAGATGTGTGAAATGTGTTACATCATATAATAAATTGAAGCACACTTAAGTAACATGTTTGATATGATGTGACCTGTTCCTTTAAGAGTTGAGTATAGGATTTTCCCTTGACACATCATAACATGAAGACTAATGTGACACGCAAATAATCATAACATATAAAAGTACAATGTTATACAAATAATAAACGTAAGGGGTGACACGACGAAGTGAATGACCTCGACACTGTAATGCCAAGCACATTTGTATTATGAGCAATAGAACGTAAACACTACTATAATGTTATAACTCCCCGCTCCATTGACTCCATTGATGTAGAGATGAGTTTTTTTTTCTAAGTGCCGTTCCGCCAACGTTACCGATCGTTCTCCCCTCCAACTTGCCAACTTTAGTTGGCGGGACCAATTGCTGATAAAATCTCCATTTCTGAGTGCCGATCAGCACCGAAAAGCTGATCGGGGCTACTTGAATACAGCCGATTTCAAAAAGTGCCGAAAAGTCCCAATAAGTGGCTTATCACCAGCCGCATGCCGTTAAATTTTTTTCGGGAAGAAAAACTGCCGATTTTGAGCACTTATCGGCGCTTAGTGAATCTGAAATCCAATTTTGGCGGGAAAATGCCGAAAAAAGCCCTATCGGCGCTTACTGCATGAGGCCCTTAGATTGTAAACTCTTTGGGGCAGGTTCTCCTTTAGCCTTATGTTGCCATTTACCTGTTGCACTTATTCCCATTTTTGTAATGTACATTATGTATCTCCTATTGTAGTGGGGTAAAGCGCTGAGTACACATGGTTGGCTCTATATTAATAAAATATACATACATACTGTCACGTACGGGACACCTGTGAGCATGTGACCTGCATATGGGCAAGGGTTAATACACGGCTCGCAGGCAGTCCTACTTTTCACATCTGCAAAGGTCCCTTAAATGGACAATATCTCCTCTAAATCTGTCCGCATATACCACCTATCATGAACAGCACACAAGTGACCACGTGATTTAGATATGCAACCATGATTAATACACATGGCTACTTTAGCCAACAAACCTTTCGCTTGGGCAAGGTACCTTCAATAAGTTAACCCCTTACTCAATTGCAATCATATCTATCCACTTCCACCACACAAGAAATTATGCAAATACTGCTGCGGCACAGTTTATTCGAGCATTTGCCCGTTCTGTGCCGCAGCAGTAGCCTGGCGCGCGCCCGAGTGTGACGGGCGCGCGCCGAAGCAGCGGAAGAGCGCCCTCCGATCGGGGCGCTCTCCCTCCCGCTGCCGGGTCCGCCGGGTCCCCCGGAACACCCTGCCGCCGTCCCGCAGATCGCGGGACACCAGGGCTCCCTCGGGGAGCCCTGGACGCGCGTGCAGGGGGCGCAGGCTCCCGAAGACGCGTGACCGCGCGTCTATGACGCGCGGCACGCCGAGGGGCGGCCACTAGCAAGCCGGGAAATCTCCCGGCTTGCGGATCTGGCCGCACTGCGATAAAGTGTGTCGCCAGTGTAAAAGATGTAATATTAATATGTTTAGGGTCTCAGGTCCCTGTTTATAAAATAAAAAACTATGCACATTACACACAAAAATCTGCTGTCGCAAAATGTGTCTGTAAATGTAAATACTCTCTCCAGAGCGTGCAATCAGTTCATTCAGAGCCCAAAGCATTACTTATTAAATATTTTTATATATATAAAAATACAGTGCTTTGATTACAGAAAAAAGATTACAAGAACATGCAATTATAGTAAATGCAGGACAGTTTCTTAAAATAAAAGGATAAAACAAAGACAAAAATCCCTATACACTACATTACCAGACAGTACTGCTGCGGCCGAGTTTATTCGAGCATTTGCCCGTTCTCGGCCGCAGCAGTAGCCTGGCGCGCGCCGGAGGGTGACGGGCGCGCGCCGAAGCAGCGGAAGAGCGCCCTCCGATCGGGGCGCTCTCCCTCCCGCTGCCGGGTCCACCGGGTCCCCCGGAACCCCCTGCCGCCGTCCCCCACATCGCGGGACACCAGGGCTCCCTCGGGGAGCCCTGGACGCGCGTGCAGGGGGCGCACGCTCCCGATGACGCGTGACCGCGCGTCGGTGACGCGCGGCACGCCGAGGGGCGGCCACTAGCAAGCCGGGAAATCTCCCGGCTTGCGGATCTGGCAGCAGTGCAATAAACTGTGTCGCCAGTGTATGTCATGTTTTTCTACCAGAGAGGTCACTGGCGCAGAAAATGGACTTCACCTGTTTCGTCCAAACACATCTCTGTTGAAATCTGAATTCCTAATACATTGCTAAGACTTAAGTATTCTTTTCCCCCTATTGAAACAACATTGGCCGACTCCTGTCGTAAATCAACTGTGAGATTGACAGTTTTATGACAGGTTAAAAAAAAACCTTTACAAACTGTCTTTTAAACTTTGCCGCAGTATATACACAGTCATAACTTTCCTTAACTAATACTTAGACACACGTGAGTCACATCAATACATTCAGGCGCTCATGGTGAACACAACGAGACTAAGCATAACCGTCTTGCCCCCAAACCTGATCGACAAATGGATATCTATCCCCCAGTACCTGCCAGACCTTAAAACATTACTTTGTACAGTACTTTTAACACCCAACTCTAATTGAAAACCTGCACAGACCCATGACAAGTCATAAAACCCATATATTGTATTTTGAAACCCAAATTGTACCTTCATTAACCCCTTAAGCACCAGATGGATTGAAATACATAATATCTCATGATATGATCATGACACATACAAGGCAAGGATATACAACAACTGACCATCGATTTATCTTGCTCTTACAGGAGTACATTATTGTAAGATGTGGGAGGGGGGCAGGGGAGGTGTTTTCAACATCACCTTTTTTATTTTTACCTCTACAGAGAATAATATGGTTTATTTTTGGCACATTCTTTAAACTTTTTGCGTACTTACTGATCTGCTATTTATGGAATATAGAACTTCAGGTTGTCTGGTCCAGCGAACAAAGCCAACTCGATAACATTCATAATAACAATGTTTCTCTGCTCATTTCCCTATCCAAATCAGTCTTGATGAACAAGATTGTCAACATACTGTAGGTTGACTTTTCCATGAGTATTTCTTCAGGAACCTAAATCCTGGTGACTGAGCAAAGCCCAACTACGTTTCTGCTACTGAACATACTTTGTTTTGTTGTAGGTTGATCGCCTCTCTGTTCAGAGGAGTTGTTTTTCTGGCATCATAGCACCCGCAGAGGATGTCATCCAATTTTGCTAATTTAACTGGGATGAATCATTTAACTGGATATTGGTCTGAAAGCATCACCACTTGTGAAAAAATATTAGCAAAAACGACTGAACCTAAGAACCGAAATTCTTTCATAAAAATCGAATAGAACATGAGAAGTAGCAATAGAGAGAAAATTAACATTGGAATTGGCAAGATAATAATAGCAAGATAAACATCTTAAGAGGATGAAATCCCTCTGATCTTTCAACGATTCTGAAGCTTTACCACCTCTCATCAATACTGCCATCCACACCAACTCGTAGAACCCCTGCAGAGAGAGCAGAGGATGTGCTATGAAAAGATTACATCAGATGAATGGACAAAATCTATATTTCACAGTATAACTATTTTTCTCTGTTTTTTTTTTTTAACTTCAAAGATAATGTAAAATTGAAGTCATAAATGCCCCTGCTTTGTAGTGAAAGTATTGCAAGCTTCTTAAATAATTAAATTATGCGAGTCTTGAAAATGGAGCTTAATATAATTAGTCATTAAGCCTCAGAATTCTGTTGCTGGGCAGGGTTGATGTTTCCCTTACAGAATGTTATGTGTATATGTACACTTTTTAGATGTAGATGCCCAATTTGAATGTATTAAAATCAACTTCTCTCTTTCCTAAAATAATCCCAAACTTCTCGGGTGAAAGATTCAATGTAAATGTTAACATCAACTTATCAAATCAGCCGTGTAAATAATAAAAAATAATTACTCCTTATTCTGCTTTAAGGTATAGTAAATATTGGTCTTTGAAAAAAACCTGGGTTGTTTTTTGGATCGAAAACCTTTTTGTCTAAAGGATGTATTACATCGTCACAACAGCTTGTTAGTCAAATAGACGAGCATTAGAAACAAATGTGTCCAAAAATCCCTAGCATCAGATGTAGCAAAGCTTAGTGCCCTCGGGGCTGCTGCCATGCAGCGGTTGCGATACTGAAGAATTCAGAAGCATGGATCCACCGCAACTCCACTGTCCACGGTGCCTTGGACTTTTGCTTATTCATCCGCGGTGCAGAGGACAGTAAGTTTTGCTACATCTGTAGCATCAAATCTTCAGTATATGTAGTTCTACACATTAGAAAATTGCAGCTTAGAAGTATTAGCAATTCAATTTTTTATATAAGACAAAGGTAAAGTGACTTAATTTGTATGTACATCAGCTATTAATAAGGAACCACACTAAGGCCACGGCCCCACTTGTGCACCCGTTCCAGCCATGACCTGTGGTCTGCGGTTGTTCTTGCAGTGAAGGGCAGGAGATCCCACGGGGCAGGGCGTGGCAGGAGCGCGGCCATGAGGTCACGTGGCTGGTTCGACCTCATTGGCTGAACCACCACCGTGATGTGGCCAATGCTCGGCTGCCACACCAAAAGGCAAAAATCTTATCTTTTGGCCAAGGCGGTCGCGCATTGCGCCTTGTGCGCGCACGCACACACACCGATTGGGGCCTGGCTCATAGAGGGCTGTGCCTTGTGTGTGGTAGTGTGCGCAGCCATGACCACTGGGAACCTAGCCTTAGGGGCTTATTATTCCATAAGCTCAGAAGCAGCAAATCCCACAGTGATTGGCCCAAAACTCCCATTTATGTCAATGACATTTTTAAGCCTATTGCAACTTCGGGGCTTATTAAATAAACCCATAAATGTCAGGCTGCTCCTCCTCAACTGTTGGAATCCAGAGGCCCTTATTTAATACTAGAACCAATTCTATGTGACCTTGGTAAGGTCTCTTTTTTTAATATAAAGTTAGATTTAGTGCTCTATAGGTATGGGTTACATTACTTTTTTTTTTACAATGCATCATTCTACCTACAAACAATGTAACATTTTTGTTTAGCAATGGGTGAGAGGAATTGGAATTGTTAAGGAGTCAAAAGGTTTTAGTAGTTGTGGAGTTGCTCATCTACACTGTGACAATTATATATGTAGCCGGGACCCGTTTGTCACCAGTTGTTGTTGCGGGGTGGGAGAGTGCTGCAGTAGGGAACGCTCCGATATCGGAGGTTCCGCGTAGAGGGAGCGTTATGTTGAAGGTTGGCGTAGGCGCAGGATCGGCCCGGCCGGAGGTTGCGCATGCGCAGGCATAGTGACAAAAGTCTGCGAAAGGGGAGAGCTCTGATAGGATGGAGGCCGCGGGACTACGGGTCCCAGCAGCCCCGCGGACCCTCGTGACACGGGAGGACCAATGAGATGCGAGGAAGGGAGGTAAAGGGATTGAGGGGCGCGCACGTGAGTCAGACCTAGCGGTGCGAGGAAGGAGAAGGAGCTCCGGTGTATTCCGCCCCCTACCTAGGCCTCATACCCCAGGCCCAGTTAGACCCTGCGCCCCAGTAGTGTGAAGCTGAGCTAGGGAATGGCCACAGATAGGTTCCGGTTCCCTTATTGTGTGTGTGCTTACTATCAGGACATTTCCAAGACAGCGGGAGGTCTGGGCTAAGACTCCACTGCCGTGTGCTGCGTGTCTGGGTGGGATCGCCCCAGACACCTACGGGAGACGTCATCTAGGCCCACACTGATCCTTTGTGAAGACTGTTGCAGGACTGGGTACTGGAGTGCCCGGCAGGTAAACTACAAGTGCACCAACGATATCACTATTCATTCAGGACACAGTGGCTGCGCAGTCACACACATATTGATTCACTGTCTCACTTGAGGGTGGGGGAAATATTGGACGAGGTATCTGGACACGGGGTAGGATCACCCGGTGAAAGCGGAGGGTAGTGAGCGTCCTGCGAGACGCAGAGTATAGTGTCTGCCTAATTAGGGACGCTGGTTGATGATAAAGGAGGAGAGAGGTTGCATCATTTCTTTCATGATAGTAAAGTTAATTGGTTTTACTGCTGTGTGGGTGTGTTGATGTACATAAGGTCCTGCAAAGAACCACTTCCCCTCTGGCGGAAGCTGTTGCAGGTGGAGGCGCTGCACCAAGTATTAAGTATTGCGCGTGCCCAAGGCTCTCCGTGGCAGAGGCTTAGGCCCTGTGAGCCTACAGGTTATACAGCATATGGTAGTGGTCTGTGTTCGCTAGGAACCAGGGCTACATATAACACAAGGGATTTAAATCAGACACACACAAAAATACCCTTTATCACAAGACCAGCGACATTCCTCCACCTCAACTCCCATTATAACCAAGTAGGGAGATGAATTGGATTATACTATGGGCTCAATTTAGAGTTCAGACGTAAATGCAAAAAATTCAGTGGCGATAAAATTTTCATGCTACGCCTTCACCGCGTCTGGAATTAGGAGCCAAATTAGAGTTACAGTAGGTGCTTTGGAGTATTTAGTACCTGGTCTTAGATCAGTGTCATTGGCTATGTGTACTGGTAACATCTTTGGCAATCACACATCCATTACGTTTGCGTAACGTTTGCTCCTAATTACATCAGCACACAGGCTTAAAAATAAGACTTTTGGGGGACTGATCGCATTGTGCAACAACTTAGTATAGCAGAAGAAAGCTCTGCAGCCAGTAGTTTGATCATTGGAGGGATAGCTGTTTCAATTAGTATTTTAGGCTCTAGGTCATCCTGGATATGCTCCAAAATTTCCATGATGAAGTAAGGTGTTATGCAGTACATCTAGAGTACCTTATCTTCTGGCATGCCAAATACACCCTGTACAGCAGATTAATTCTAGCCCTACTGTATATAGTTTTTGTCTTCTTTTCTGGGGTCTTGGTCTATTCTTTGCTAAGTAGCATCTACATATTAATAGA
This sequence comes from Ascaphus truei, assembly GCF_040206685.1. Taxonomy (NCBI): domain Eukaryota; kingdom Metazoa; phylum Chordata; class Amphibia; order Anura; family Ascaphidae; genus Ascaphus; species Ascaphus truei. Next base: position 53,579,249 of record NC_134494.1, on the reverse strand, counting down.
GCAGCAATTGCAGGCATGGCTCCAAAAATAATGTATGTTGCAAATGCTGGGTTCTCATAGTGTAGTCCGATTAGCACCTGGTCCATGTAGGCTCATAATTGAGAAGGGGGTCTGAAATTAAGAACACCTGTTAATGTAACTCTAAATTGGATGCTAAAACAAACCAGATGCTATTTAATGTATGTAAGCCTATGTTGAGCTGTTGTTAGTCAGACTAACTGTAAGTCAGACCGCATGTCTAATTTTTCAGGGACTTTATGCTTAAAATAACACTAACAACAGCAGAAGCTACATGTCCCTTTTTTAAATTATAACTTAAAAAAGTAAATAATTAATACCAGTCTAATGCAGTGATAAAGACTTACAATTAATCAGATGCCTTTCAGTGTATGATTGTTAACATATCTGATCTCAGCTGGGCTTTTAATGCATTCCTTCAGAGCAGAAATCGTCAATAATGCACTATTACATATTTGTGCATAAATTGAGTGGCAGTGAGAAATACTTACCAACAAGTAGAATTGATTTCTACAGAATAAATATTCCACATCATATTCTGAAAGCCTTTATATAGACAACACCTCAAAACAGCCATTCTATTGTGATGATGGATGGAGTTATATATACAGTATATCAGGCAATGACTACCACCAAATGAAAGCAGAAAGGAAAGTGTTACATGGGTAAGTTATTACATTTGATTAAAATTCCTAAATCTATACGCCATGCTCATTCCATGCATTATTATTAATTTCTCCTTTTACTTTTTAGATCCTATTGAGCGATCATGCCAATGTTTCAATGTTACTCACATGCAGCACCTTTTGTATAAGATCAGTGTACACTTGTCCCATGCATAGACGAATGTTAATGTTTCAGTAAAATGTGTGTAGGTGATTAGTTATGGCATTATTAAAGGATGTGCCTTACAGAAAATAACAGGTGGGCTATGTTTCAATTGTAAAAAATGAGAGGTTCTTCTAACAGTCATTTTGAAAATGCTCCTCCTTGCATCAATATATTTTGCACCATTTGGGCTACTCTACATGTGCATTAGTGTATTGAGGGAGTACTTTAGAGTAACAAAAAGATCTTCTTTATCAAAATCAGTGCTTCCTTTTCTAAAACAGTGTCCTCTGCAAAATTCTGAAACCAGCGATAGGAGAAAATTGCACACTGTACTTGAAATGAGCCAACTGTTCTCCATCGCCTTCTGCATCTCACTGTCAATAGCCAAGATTGTGTACTTATTTTATATTTTTTTCCAAGCACAAGCTTATTGATTTAAAATGTTTTTTGTCTGGTGTTCTTTATCAATATATCTAAAGATTGGATTTCACCTTTAAATTATCTTTATTTTTACTTGATGCAACAATTGTGGATCTCACATTTCTCCCCCCCCCCCCCTAGTTTTTGGATGCATTAAAAACATCAACCATAATTGAGGCTGTATAAATCTAATAAATGAAGAAGTTCTTTACATTAGACTCAGCTTGCCAGAAGAGTAAGGAGAAGGACCATTTGACGTAGATCAAGATGTAACTTTCAGAAGCTTTATTTATAGACCCCCGATGTTTTTATTTACTGTACAGTACGTTAATCTAGAATGTATAAAGCAATGAAGATGGATATGGGTCTGCTATAGATATGGAGTGTTTTAAATAGATTTTACTGCCTTTTGAATTATAGTTGGTCTTTTGGGATCCACGAAAAACGCTACTTCATTATTACTACAGGATGTGAAAACAAACAAAATTCTTTGTAATATATATTTTTTTTAGTCTACTGTAGGTTGCATGTTTTATTTAAAGTACTAATCCATTTCAACGTAAAAACTATGTACTTTGTATTAATATCCAGCAAACAGTACATATTTTTTTTTACCACACTAAAAGAAAACATCCATAGTTAGTTTTTCCACTTTGCTCTGGGGAAAATACATTGTTTAAATTTTAATTACATTATAACTGGCAAGAGAATAAAGATGAAGTGATTATTACAGTTCAGAGACAATCCTCAGTATTACTGTCAATTATTCAAATAATACTGTATCTTGCTTAGAATCATCAAAAGCAGTGTGGATTTTGTAATCTCTATTACATTTGTAATCCATTCATTGTAGAACAAAATTTTACTTTAAAAATAAAAAAAAAACACCCATTGTATGACATATCTTATATATTTCAGAATGTTTGTCTGTGTGTCTCATTATGCACGCCCAACCTATAAGACATAGAACAACCAAAGTTGGAAAGATTACTTTATGTATCAAAATAAGGGCAACTGTCATGGTTTGGATCCTCTCGAACACTCCAAGGGGGAGCGTTCTATGAGTTATTACAATGTCTTTAAGCAAGTTATCCACTGGGAGTTGTACCTGGTAGGCTATATATCTGGCATGTGACATCATACTGGTGACATCATAATGAGAGCCAGATAGCGATAAAGTTTGCACAGAAAGCAGACAAAGAAAGAGAGGAAGTCAGTTGCCAGGTGAGGTGAAAGTCAGAATGCTAGAGAAGGACAGAGAATTGGGGACATCATAAGGTTTTAAAGGAAAGTGATGGGAGGGAGAGATATGAGGGGGGAGAGAGAAGGGGAGTAGGGAGGGTGAGAAGAGGGTTGAAAGGGAGGAGGAGGGGGAAAGGGAGAAAGGGGGAAAGGGGGAAAGGGAGAGGGGAGGGTGACCCGTTAGAAGCTGGGCTTTATAACTCCAGATTACTGCAACCCGTGCAATGTGTGACATTTCAGCTAGTAATTAATAAGACACATAACAAACACTGCACTACTTCCCCTCCACCCCCTCACTATTATACTGCCCAAAAATGTTAGTAAGGCACAATAAGGGTTCTAAAGTTGTGGCACAAAATTACCATATATATGTACAGTAGCCAGGTCCCCCTACCTCCTGGTCCCCGCTTAGGTGAGGGCTGCCCTGGGAGGGCTGCCACGGCAAATGGGTCACCAGGACTCGGTGGCGATGCCGAGATGCAGGGCGCTGCAATCTTGGTTGGCCACGCATGTGCAGAGTGAGCCTAGTGCATGCGCACTGGCTCTACGTGTGGTGGCCATTAGGGGCAGGCTCCGCACTGGACTACAAGCCTCTAGGATGCTCCTCATGTGGGCTAAGACAGCCAATAAGGCTACAAGGATCTCGGCAGGCAAATGATACATTTGGCACATGAGGATCACCACACCAGTCTGGAGGAGGACAGCAAGGGGTGAGGAAAGGTCCAGGGAGAAGTGCGCTGCTGGACTAGGCCAGATACACTCTTAGTGATGGGAACAAGCGGGAGCTATTCATTTGTGTGCTGTAGGGAAGGCCCCAAGACAGGGACGCTCCCCTTAGCACATTAGTGGTAGTCAGCACATTTGTGATGGACACACACAGTGTGCGCGGCCTGCGGTGTGGGACCATGCCCATACTAAAAGATTCTTAAAGATTAGACCCTCCAGCGGGAGTTCACCCCACGCAGAGGCGGACGCCTTCATTGGACAGACCAGACCGACTTACATCAGGGATCAGATGGATTCTTGTGCTACTTAGCAGTACCCAAGGTACTGGCGTGCCTGGGAAGGTATAACATCAAGTGCACCAACAGTTCTCAGGGGTAACGTTACTCCCTACACTTTGGGTGAGGACTGACATTGTGGGACGGACACTTGGACCCTGCTGTGGGGATACTCCATGTGGTTAATATTGTGTTGTGTAATTATTGTGTTGATTATATGTTCAGTAAATATTCCTTTATAGTACCAAGCATGTATATTTACTGCTGTATTGTCTTGGGTGGGGCTATCCCACTGTGTGAGGATCCTTCCCAGGTGGAGGTGCTGTGTGTACGTGGACAAGGTCACCCCAGGCTCCCTTCAGCAGAGGATCAGGTATCATGTAAGCCACTCAGGTAAAGCACCACAGGTAGTTTCCCTCAGCACGGGGGGAAAGGGGGCTACATATAGTACAACCTTTTCAATATAACTATTAAGTCATTTATAAAACATGTGTAAAGTTATTTTACCAGTAGGGTAAACAAAGCACTTTCTATGACTGTTTACAAAGACACGTCACAATTAAAAATCATATTATAGAAAGTAGCATTTTGTGGTCATTATTAACATTAAAATACAAGTGCAATAAATACACTGTATAGTTTATGGCCCTGGGGAAAAGGAACAACATATGTCTATATTTTTTCATTTATGTATGTGTCTGACAAAACCAGCAGCGACTAAGAAATACCATCAACATAGGCACCAGTTGTGTGGATGAAGTGAAGTTGAAGATGATTGTGGTACTTTATTTAAAAGAGGATGCATGGGTGTTGATAACAAAGGTTCTATATCATTATCAGAGTACTATGTCTATCTATTGATGGAATAATCAGATTTTGTATAGTTTTTCTAATATTATTAGTCATGCCTGTTAAAGTACAACTTAGGCTGAGTCCATGGTGACTCCAGCCGTGCGGGAACGCGGGTGCTTTCCCTGGCCTTAGTTCGCGCGCCATCCGGGTGCGTGTCGGGGGGCGGGCCAGTGACGTCACGGAGCTGGTTCGCCCTCATTGGGAAAACCGCTCACGTGACCGGCCCTGCGCTCCCGTGAGCGCTCAAACTAGAAAAATAATGTTGGCTACGCTTCCGCACGCTTGCGGAAGCGTGCAAGTTGCTATCATTGCGGCTGCAGGGGCTCACTGCCGAGCATGAGAGCGGCTCAGCACGGGTCAGAGCCTAAGCGCTGACCATGCCGCAGCCTTAGCCATCGTCAACAAATATGGGAATATTGATGTTTTAATGATTACTTTACCTTTGGGAAACATGTAGATGTCTTTGGGAATTAATGTGAAATTTGGGGAATTTGTTCACACAGCCAATTATTCCCTCTTAGGGCAAATAAACATGAGAGCTGTTGGCTAAACATGACATTCTATGGAGATCATTTGCTTTTTAGATGAGACTGAAATTTATTCTGACTTCACTACGAGTTTTGTAACATTATCTCATGTCTTATATATAGACATATATATTATATATATATATATATATATATATATATATATCTAGTTTGCTGAACTCTGTCAGCAACCGAGTTTCACAATCTTCAAACAAATAAGTCATTTTCAAACATCACAATGAGCCCCTCGTTTCAGAGCCCTGTAGAAATCTCAGTGGGATATGCCTCTAATTAGGGTTTCTCATATAAATGTCAAAGGGAGAAACTGCTTCCTTGAAGCATTACAGTAAATTAACAATTTGTTTAACTATCTTTTTTTTTCTTTCAGATGTTGCCTGTTTTGATGTATGAAGCATAAGTGAATCAAGCCATAACATCACTACTAAATAGATAGCCTCAGTACTACACTCAAATTAAATCATAATGGCAAAAGTCAACATGCTTCTTTCTCTTCTCTGATGTATGAAAAACGCTTCTTACTTACAAAGCAGTAGGACTGTATTTAACATTTTCTTTAAAAAAGGAGTTAAACTTTATAAATATGCATAACAATTACCATTATTAAAATGATCTCTCATTGGGGCCTTTTCTAGTAGCTTCAATGTTATCACTGCCAAGTCAAACGGTTTGGCATGATCCCACCTCACAGTCTGACATGTGTGTTATCACGGTATTCAGAAAGAGTTATCGCAAGTCAGAAAACGTGAGGTAGGTAAATGCCAAACTGCTCGGGATAGCAGTGACCTTACCTCTGTCTTTTTCTAAGTTCTTCCCGTGCGATCTGCCTGCAACCTGTAAGAGCTGCACAGAGAGAGTTGCATCTCCCTGCACAGCTCTTACAGGCAATAACACTGTTTTTATTTTATTTGAATAACACACTATTGAAGCAGGAGGTCTCCGGAGCTGAACCGCATTAATTTTAGCCTTGGGGCCCCCCTGCTTTCCGAGTTACAGATCGGGACATTTAAACAATGCAGGGAGATACCGGCAACCCATACCGTGTCCTGTAACTTGGGAAGCAGAGGGTTCCCGAGGCTAAAATTAATACGGTTAATTACTCTGGAGACCCCTTGCTTTAATATTGTGTTATTAAAATAAAAACAACTTCATTACCTTAGCGGCTAGCTAAGGTAATGAAGGGGTTAAACTAGAATACCTGGTTTGTTGGTGGTAGAGCCGGAGGGTGAAGGGGGTAGTTGCCCCAGGGTGGGTGGTTAGGCCTACCAGGAAGGTTGTGAAAGGAGTTAACCCCTTCATTACCTTAGCACATCCTCATCACCAGCTTCTGTGGGCAGCAACATTAACATAAAAACAACTACTGCCTACTAACCCCTTAATTATCTTAGCGGTTATTAACTGCTATAGTAATCAAGGGGTTAACCCCTCGATACTTACCCAGGAGTCCTAACAACCCTACCCGGGGCAACTACCCCCACCCCCTCTACCCCCATCACCACACATACAAATGGGCAAAGGCACTAGTAGCCAAAAATGGCTAATAGCACGTTTGCCCATTTGTGTGCAAAACAAAAGAAATACGCAATAAAATAACATTGACATAATTTGCAATACATTACACTTGCCACGAGAGAGAGAGAGAGAGAGAGAGAGAGAGAGAGACAGACAGACAGACAGACAGACAGACAGATAGAGACACAGAGACACAGAGACACAAGCAGGCGAAGGAAAAAGAGAACATAATATGTTTGAGGTGGGTAAGAGAGAAAAGATGGCAAAACAAAAAAGAATCAATATTGACCTAAAATGCCCCCATGCATTACATTTGTAACGGACCACAACATTTCTGTTGGTGGCCCTTGATTCACTATTGGGCCCAGAATTGTTCTGTAATTTAGTCTCATTATTGTGAAATTTGTGAAGTTACACAGTTACAACTACTAACCAATCTTCTTGGCCTTGGAAGACAGCTTATAGTCCATTTGCATGAAAAGGCTGCAATGGTGGTGTCTTATAGTGAAATAATGTATAGTAAAAATGGCCCTCAGTGCATCAAAAGTAAACCCGGAGATGATGACCTAAAAGTATTGCATATTTTAGCAAAACATGTAATTTAGCAATGTATTTTGGCAAGCACTAAATGGTTGTTTTTAATTCAGTGTCTGATCTACCAATAATATATACACATTGACCTTGGTTCTCAGTCCCCAGCTGGGCTAATTAGCTGGGCTAAGTGAAATAAGATATATATATATATATATATCTTATTTAACTTTCCCCTTGTAAACATTTGGTGTAGCAGTAGCCATTAAAATTACCTGTCTGTTAGAGTGTCAGCTCTTCTGCAACAGTGAAAGCAGTAGCACTGGTATTAAAACAGGCTTTTAATAGTTATTCCTCTTCCTTATTTCTTATCCTTAAAATTAGACTGTTAAATAACCTCAATTACAATAGTAAACATAATAGAATGAATAAACAGATTACACGTTATATTTGCTTCTGTGTTAATTCTAAAAACTAAACATTTTGGTTGCATTAAAGATATAACTGTTTCACCCCCGATTCCCAACACACATTATGACTTGATCACTTTCTGAAACCATAAAGAGTCTTTCTGAAACCATAAAGAGTCCCTGGCTTTTGGCCCAGAACCCTGGTTCCAGCATCCACTGTCCTCCGTCGTCTAGTGTGATCTTCCCTCGTTTATCCACCTAAACAGTGATGCAGTATCCCTCAATGGATGCAAACTTTTTATTTTGTTTGTAGAAGAATCCATGAATTAAGTAGAAATAGTCATGTAAGTCCAGTTGCAATAGTGCAGAGTAAATGAGTACCCCAGTATTAGGTGATACCTTTTTTACTTGGACTAACAATAGATATTATAAGACAAACTTTAGAGAGTTCTCTCTCTTCCTTGGGTCAGCAATTAAGATTTACAAAGATTCCATTAGCTTAACACAGATGTAAAACAAGGAAAACAAGAAAACCATCTAAGGCAGATGATGCAGAGAAGGAATAAACAGACAGGGCAATAAATGGTTAACTTAAATTGGTAACTTATCAAAAACATGATTCAGATTATGTTTTTTTTTAAATCAGTCCTTAAAAAAGGATGTCTTTTTTTTTCTTTGAACTTTAAATTCACTTTGAATGTGTGTGGGGGATTCTTCAAGAAGGGTTTAGGTTTGTGTGTGAAGTGGTTAGGGGTGGGCTACACTACTGTAGTTGTCAAGAAGGGCTTATCAGATTTACATATTACATTTGGGAAGGTGCGGATAAAAATTTCTATTCAAATTGTAGGGCTTGTGTGTGAAGTGGTGGGTGGGAGGGGTTGAAGGTTATCTGTTATCACGCGTGAGTCAATGGGGGAGATAACACAGCTCAGCAAAACCTCAAAGCCTCACAAGCTTTTGATGAATGGCTCTGTCTACACTAGTTACTGTAGTTGTCAAGAAGGGCTAATCAGATTAACATATTAAATTTGAGAAGGGATTATTACACGTACGCATGCGTCACCGTAAACAAAACCTCAAAGCCTTGTGTGTGTGCGGGGGCAGGGGGAGAGCGCTGTATAATGGATTACCTGTAGTTCAAAGAAATATTTTCAACAGGTCATCATAATGTTTTGATCCCCACACCCCCAACTAAAAATCACAGTAGTATGCCACCCACCTCATAAAGAACGTACATGACTAGTGTAGAATTAAAAAGCAACAGTAGTGATTGATTCTCATAATATCCAGAATTGTTATGCAAGGCCATGTTGATAACCGAAAAATATATATATTTTTAAAACTTGATTCTCATAATATCCAGAATTGTTATGCAAGCCCATGTCGATAACCAAAAAAAATATATATATATTTTTAAAACTTGAACTTCTAATTGAATGGGAAGTCATACACGCATGCGCAGGAATGTGATGCCATGCTCGGGAAGATTCAAGCCAGAAAGCCATCCATTACAAATGAATGGTGTGGGAGAGGTGTAGATAAGAAGTTGGAATCCTTGAGCCTTGTGTGTGCGCATGGGCGAGGGGGGGAGCGCTGTATGATGGATTATCAGTTCAAAGAAATATTTTCAAAAGGTCATCATAATGTTTAATGCGCAGAAATGTGATTCTGTAACAAGCCTATGCATTTCAACAATGTTCAAGTGAGACATACACGCATGCGCATAAAATAAAAACAGTATGAAAAGAAGAGCAAGCCTAATAAAAGTTTTTATTAATAAATAATACATATAGAAATGTGATAATGTTATTTTCGGAAGAAGACGTGACGTTATATTTTTGTAATACTGTACTTCTTTTCCCTAAAGAGCCTCATACAGTACTACTACTGTATACAGTATGAACTCTGATGTTAATTAATCTCTGCTTCAAATATAAATCTTCCAATTTACAGAACAATTACTGCGCACGCACACACAGACTTGTAGAAATGTACGGCAGGTTGATTTGCTATTAGACTTTTAAGACAAAAGCTCGCGATCGCCCACCTGAGTTTCTAGACAGTATTGCAGTATTGCAGACAACGCTAAAAAAGCGAGTGCTAAAATAACGAAAACCGCTCAGAAAAATAAGAAAACAGAGCGCGTCTGGCCGCTGTTATCAGAGCGGCGCGGCTTTGGCTGATTTAGAATAAAGGCAGTCGCAGCTGTGTGGCTATATCTATAAGTCAATGGATACTCTACTACATAGGTGTCGGTCTCTCTGGTCTCTCTTTTCAAAAACACACACTCTAAGGCTATATATATCAAATGGAAATATAACTGTATGCTCATTTGCATGTCTTAGGCAGGTCTGCAACCCTGCCTTTCACCATTATCACCCAGCACACAGCACTTCCACTGCAGCAAGGGATTCTGGGAAATGACATGGGAGAAGGAGCGGCTCAGTGAGTAACGACACTGACTGGCACTGAGTTTGAAGCAGGGGAGCCTGGTTCAATTCCCGGTGTCGGCTCCTTGTGACCGTGGGCAAGTCACTTTATCTCCCTTTGCCTCAAGCACAAAAGCATAGATTGTAAGCTCCATGGGGCAGAGACCTGTGCCTGCAAAATGTCTCTGTAAAGTGCTGCGTACAACTAGCAGCGCTATACAAGAACATGCTAAAAAAAAATGAGCACACAGTGCCACTTTTTGCTTCAAAACCATTTTAAACATGGTTCCCTATAGGCTTAAGCTTGCTGCATGGTCACAGCTTTAAGCACAGCCAGAGTTAAGATGCATAGCCAGTAAACCCACCCACAGACAGCTGTTTCAACCTCAATGGGTCTCATCAGTGTGAGGTTAGTTACACTGGCTATGCAAAGCTGAAGCAATCAGGATGGGTTTTACCATACTTAATTAAGTTATGGTGAGTAAAAAAAAGTGACAAAAACCCTCCACAGCAAAGCATATAGCAAATGGAAATATAACTGTATGCTCATTTGCATGTCTTAGGCAGGTCTGCAACCCCGCCTTTCACCATTATCACTCAGCACACAGCACTTCCACTGGGTTTTTGTCACTTTTTTTACTCACCATAACTAACTGTTATTTTTGATTTTTTTCTGAGCTCTGCTATTTCCCTCTGTCTGCTGGTTTCCATGTTTATATTCATTTCATGTTTATATGTATTTTATGATTATTAATATTATCTCTGTGGTCCCTTTCCCTACCAGCCTACACTGCATTTTTTGACCTACTATATATCTGGTCTTCTGTAACCCCTTAGATTATACATTAGTTACTGAGAATTTACTATTTTATCTTTTAATTATAGAGATAAATCTGTTTTGATTATCTGATTAGGTTGTAGAGCCTCAGATATCTGGTGGTCAATCATGAAGTGTTCACATATTTGCATACATTGTTTATGCATAATGTGTGATAGGTGTCTGATCATCATGATGATCTGTTTTCTTAATTATGATCCCTTTCATGTATACTATGTAATGTTTATTAATACCTCGGGATTCTTCATTATCACACACAGATAGTCTGCAGCCTGTTTTGTACTTTAGATAGCCAATTAGTGCACTACATAAACCGGCATCTACTGCAACTATCTATCCTTGAGAAATCACTGATTGTGATGAAACGCGTTGGCGTGTGACGCCAGCACGCGGTGACGCACTTACGGCAGGTGGAGCCAGGCCAGGTCTGAAGTTTGCTGTGTTACTATTAGGAGACTCTGCAGATTCACAGCTTCCTCTTTCCCCAATTCCTCGTGGTGCCGCCATTGTTGCGAAGCACTTTGACTCACAGCAGCTTCTCCATCTCCATTCAGCTGTTGCTGTTGAGAACCTAGCGAGGACATTTTTTCATCACCACAGGAGGACGTCATTTCCTCACACTTCACAAGCTGGTGGTAGTAACGTCGTGGTGCATTCATCATCACCAAATTAAGAGGTACACTGTGGACTGTCGTCCCATATTGACAATTGACTTCATTACCTACTGGTCCTGGCCACCTGCCTGTCACATCTATCTGCGCTGACCCGCTGCTGTTTACAGATTGTCTCAAATGATTGTGTTTTTACCCACTATGTGAGTATAGGTCCTAGTGACTACTCTCTGCTTGAATAAAGATTCCTCCTATTTTTACAGCATTATGCTATGGAGCTGGCGCTTCTTTCTTTTTGTTTTTTATAGATATCTGTGATCTGGCGAGATCATATCAAGAAGCTTTGCCTCCCCATACAGACTGGTTCCTGATCTGGACTTTTCATCTTATTACTTCACATGTTTGGTTCTATTATATTTATTATATATATTTTGGTGTTGCACTATTTATCTAAATATTATTATTTATTCACTATTTATGCACATATGTTTATTAACACCCGGTTCAACTACACATTATCGCGCTACTCTTTGTTTGTTTTACTCTATATATCATATACATTAAGCAAGTAAGGGGGACCATGGAGGACCCTGCTACATATATATTTATATATATGTAGCAGGGTCCCCCATGGTCCCCCTTACTTGCGTTCGGTTGCAGGGATCTCTGCTCCATGTGCAGGGAATGGCAGGGGCAAGTGCATTGCCGGGGGATCCCGGCGACATCAGCTACAGGGCGCCACCATGTTTATTCTGTTTGCGCATGTGCGAAGGCTCGCGCATGCGCAGAAGTGTCAAGGCGGCCATCTTATGATTGGCGCGGGATTGCACATGTGCAGAAGGTGGCCGGCGGCCATTACAGAAGTGCAGAGCTTCCCAGAGTTCGCGCAAGCGCAGGTAGGGCTAGCGGCGGCCATTACATTGTCGCCTCGTGCGCAATACCCATAGCGCACGCGGCCCTAATGTTAAAGAGGCCCCTGGGGAACTACAACTCCCAGCAGCCCCAGGGGCTGGAGCACATGTGATGCCACAGCAGCCAATAGGGCTTACAGCCTTCCCTGAGAGGAAAGATACATTGTTGTGTGCTGCAGTCAGTAAGCAGTTGAAGCTGGGTCATAGACAGAGGAGGGTGGGTAAGAGTATGGAGCCAGTGGCTTATACACTAGGCCAGACATTCCCCTTAGGCCCCAGCTAGGCCCCAATCACCTCAGCTTGTGATTACTACAGGGACTCCCCTTAGACAGGGACAGGGTCCTGTAGAACCCAGACAAGTGAGGGTATAGCCAGGAAGTGTGGATCTCCTGGTATTGCTGTGAAGGTGAATCACTCTCTGCGGCTGCAGAGATAAGAGACTTTCCAAAGGTGGATCACTCCATGCGGGAGCCACACACCGCCAGGCAGAGTTTCAGGATGTCGCAGAGGAGATCGCGGAGCGGCGGATCCTTTGTGAAGTATCTGCAGCCCCAGGTGCTAGAGCACTGGGGCAGGTATTGTATTTTAAGTGCACCAACATACCGGTACATCAGGAGCTGATCCCGCCTATAGGTTTTGGGTTTCTTAGTGGACTCGTGGGACTCTGGGTACACGGTGTTGGGGGAGAAATAAGGTGTGGGGGTTAAGGCCCTATGAAAAGATGGGTAGTTGTGCCTAGTGTTGTTATAGAGGGACACTATTATTATTACTGCTGATGTCTGTGTTAGGTTATATTCTGCAAATAGTAAACTGTTATACTTATACTCCTGTGTATGTGTTCATTTGAATGTGTCCTGCGAGGAACAACTCCCGCTCTGCTGGGAGCCATCACAGGTGGAGGCGCTGCACCATATAGTTGACACGCTGTGCTCACCACAAACTAGACGGGCCCACGGTGCTGAGGTGGGAATGGATATTACACCACCCACAGGCACGAGGGCACATCTTGAGTGCAGATTAGTCTGGATATCCAGGCTGGGGCAGGAGAGGTATGGGTAGTAGAAGATACTGTTAGCCAAGTCCGGGGTTTGAGAGAGGAACGTAGTCGTATTACCGTAAGCCAAAGTCGGAAGCGGAGAGCGTGGAGTAGTCGTATTGCCGTAAGCCAAGATTGGATGCCAGAGGTTCGGAGATGTTATATTGCCGTAAGCCAAGGTCGGGTGCCAGAGGTTTGGAGTAGTCAAGGAGGAAGCCGGTTCGGTACACAGGGTTAGGACTGAAAGACAAGACAGGACTAGGGAGGCAGAGAGTGATGAGAACAGCAACAGGTTCTATGCTCAGCCGAAGTGTCAGTGGCACAGCTGAGCATATGTCGGTGCAAGGGTCCAATAGCAGAGCAGCAGAGTGGAGGTGTGTATGAGCGTGAGGCTGTGATAGGAGGCAGATTCCAGGTGAGCTTCCCGGGGTGGAGTTTGAGGGCAGAGTTAGTGTCTGTGCTCGCATGATTTGCGCGTGCCTGCCGTCCGGGACTTTTGCCTTTAAGAGGCTGGAGCGGATGCACGCGCGCTCGTGCATGAGAGAGGCATGACGAGCGCAGGGGGAAGCGGCGGGACCCACGGAGACAGGAGCGGGGATGGAGGCGGCATGGCTCCCGAGCCTTAAAGTAACTCCCCCCCCCCTTCTTGGGTGACCTCCGGGCATCCATGAAACAGTTTGGAAGGATTCCTTTCATGGAATGCTTGAACAAGTCGGGGGGCGTGGAGGTGCCGGTGGGGAACCCAAGAGCATTCTTCTGGTACGAATCCCATCCAGTGGACCAGATACTGCACTCCTCCTCTGGAGATCCTTGAGTCCAGGATGGAATGGACCTCGTACTCCTGCTGACCTTGGATAAGAATGGAGGTGGAGGTGAAGTGGTCCTGGAAAAACGAGGACTCTGAAATGCTGGTTTTAACAGGGATACATGGAAGACCGGAGGGATCCTCATTGAGGGTGGAAGACGCAGGCGGTACCACACCGGATTGATTCTCCTAAACACGGTAAAAGGACATAGGAACCTGGGTGCCAGCTTCAGTGTGGGGACTTTGAGCCGTATGTTTTTTGAGGACAGCCACACCCTGTCTCCTTGAGAGAATTCCTGGACCTGGCGCTGATGGCGATCTGCCTGTATTTTTTGCCTTCCAGTAGCCATACTCAGGTTCTCCTGCATCTTCCTCCAAACGTTTTGCAGAAGAGTGATACGATTGTCTACTGCTGGTACTCCCGAGGATTGGGAAGCTGAGGGTAAACGGAAAGGGTGGAACCCGTAATTTATAAAGAAAAGAGACTCCTGAGTTGAACTATTACGTAAGGAATTGAGAGCAAACTCGGCCCACGGCAGAAGGTACTGCTGCGGCACAGTTTATTCGAGCATTTGCCCGTTCTGTGCCGCAGCAGTAGCCTGGCGCGCGCCCGTGTTTGACGGGCGCGCGCCGAAGCAGCGGAAGAGCGCCCTCCGATCGGGGCGCTCTCCCTACCGCTGCCGGGTCCGCCGGGTCCCCCGGAACCCCCTGCCGCTGTCCCGCGATCGCGGGACACCAGGGCTCCCTCGGGGAGCCCCTGGACACGCGTGCAGGGGGCGCACGCTCCCGATGACGCGTGACCGCGCGTCTATGACGCGCGGCACGCCGAGGGGCGGCCACTAGCAAGCCGGGAGATTTCCCGGCTTGCGGTACCGACCACACTTCAATAAAGTGTGTCGGTAGTGTACACCCAGTCGTCCTGTGTATCGGCTATGAAGCAGCGAAAGTATTGCTCCAAAGTTTGATTAGCTCTCTCCGTCTGCCTGTTGCTTTGTTGGTGGTATCCCGAAGAGAAACGTAATGAAATGCCCAACCTTTGGGAAAAGGCACGCCAAAATTTGGAAATAAATTGCGAGCCCCTGTCAGAGACGACGGTTAGTGGTAACCCGTGGAGACGGAATAATTCTTGAACGAAGACATCCGCAAGCCTGGACGAATTCGGAAGACCCCTCAAAGGGACAAAATGAGTCTGCTTGGAAAAGCGTTCAACAATGACGAGGATGGTATCCATTCCCCTGGAGGTTGTGGGCGGTGTTCAATTTGCAAATATTCTAGATCTATAAAAAATATTGCTACATGTGAGGGCAATCATCGTATTAATAGCTTTATGAATTGCCATACAAGGTATTGAGGTATTAAGAGTTCTATTTGTTATTTTAATTAGAGCTTTACAAGGCTCTTCATATATGTATGTTGCTTGGTTGTGCTACTCAGTCACTGGTACTTGTAATATATATACTATGTTGGTTTTATTATACAAGGATTGTTTTTAATATGTATTTTGTGTCTCTTAGTGTCTTGTTAATACATCTACACGTTCATGATGATGATTTGTAAGTGAACTCCATTGGTTATTTAGGGGCATGTGTTCCCTGAACATTAATTAATGTGTTATGCAATCACCTGGTGTAGGTTGCTCATCAATTTAGTTGGACCAATGGGTTGTTTGGGTTCACTATATATACATCATCATGTATGGTACCGGATACTCTTTGACAAAGTCCCAGGCAGGAACGAAACGCGTCAAAGTTCGCTCTGTAGCACTTTTTTCAGTGTATATGCACTCAATAAATACAACCTTTTATTTATTTATATTGCGTGTGGATATCGCCTTCTTCTAACCCTGACGGCAGCAGTGCACCACCCTTCTGTTCTATTTTTTTTTAAATCCATCAACAAGTGATTACAAGGCCGATCTGGGATTGGCAGAGGATGAAGAAGACCCACTGGTTTGTCCCGAGGTACCTTGTTGCGAGCACAAGTGCCACATGCCTTAACAAATTCCTCCACATCCTTCAACATGCCTGGCCACCAGAAGGTTCGTTGAATGTGATCATTGGTTCTCTGCGTTCCAGGGTGATCCGCAAGTTTGGAGGAGTGGCACCACGCGAGGACCTTTTTTCGATATCGTGGTGCAGTGAAGAGACGCCTCTCCGGAACCTTGAGACCCCTAGGAACCTGTGACTGACCAGAACGGATATTGTCCATGACATCAAAAGAATTTGCCGATAGGATAAATTTGGATGGGATAATTGTCTCCAACCGCTCCTTCGACCTATCTTCTGCCAGGAATTGCCGAGACAGGGCATCTGCCTTCAGGTTTTTGGAACCCGGGATGAAGGAAATTATATAATTGAACCGGGAGAAGAATAGTGCCCAGCAGGCCTGACGGGACCCCAGACGACGTGCCCCTTCCAAGTAGAGGAGATTCTTATGGTCAGTAAGAATGGTTATGGGACTCTCTGTGCCTTCAAAGAGATGCCTCCATTAATGTAATGCCAACTTAATAGCGAAGAGCTCCCTGTTCCCTACATCATAGTTCCGTTTTTCGAGAAAAAAGCACACAGATGTAACCTTGCTAATGGTGAACTACTTTGAGACAAAAAGGCACCGACACCGACATCAGAAGCTTCTACCTCCAGGGTGAATGGAAGCTTGGGATCTGGGTGGACAAGGATAGGAGCAGACACAAAGGCTTTCTTGAGGATGTCAAAAGCTTGGGTAGCGGTCCCAGACCATGATGAGAGATCAGCACCTTTCTTGGTTAATGCCGTGATGGGAGCTACGGTAGTGGAGAAATTTCGAATGAAACGACGATAATAATTAGCAAAGCCCAGAAAGCGTTGTAAGGCCTTGGGGGTAGTCGGATGAGGCCACTCTAGAATAGCTTGGCGTTTTGCTGGGTGCATGGTGAAACCGGAATCAGAGATAATGTATCCCAAAAATGCCACTGATGTTTGGTGGAATTGACATTTCTCCAGTTTTGCAAACAGACGGTTTTCCCAGAGGCATAACAGTACCTGCTGGACATGGCTAACGTGTTCTTGTGCAGACTTCGAAAAAATCAAGATATCATCCTAGTACACAATGAGGAATTTGTTAAGGATGTCGCGGAATATCTCGTTGACGAAATCCTGAAAGACTGCATTACACAGGCCGAGTGCCATGACCAGATATTCATAATGGCCATCGTGGGTGTTAAATGCAGTCTTCCACTCGTCTCCCTCGGGTATCCTTACCAAGTTGTAGGCGCCCGTTATGTCTAATTTAGAAAAAATGGTTGCGCCTTGAAGGCGGTCGAAGAGCTCGGTAATAAAAGGTAAGGGGTAACGATTCTTCCGTGTGATCTTGTTCAGACCTCGATAGTCAATGCAAGGGCGAAGTGAGCCGTCCTTTTTTTTTTTACAAAGAAGAAGCCACGACGATTTTCGGATGAAGCCCCTCTCTAAATTCTCCAGAATGTAGTCATTCATGGCCTTCGTCTCTGGAAGTGAAAATGGATAGGATCGTCCCCTGGGAAGAACTGCCCTGGGCCGGAGGTCGATGGGACAATCGAAAGGGTGATGCGGTGGTAGAGCCTCAGAACGTACCTTGTTGAAGACCACGTGATATACTGCGGCCAGGGAGTCTGTCTGCTCCGGCGTAGCACGCAAACCTCCCACCCTCTGGGATGGCAAGATACAGGTCCTGGACAGGCTCCTGGTTGATCCAATCAAAATAGGGATTATGAAGTTGTAGCCATGGGAGGCTAAATATCAGCTCCACAGTGGGGGTGTGAAACACGTTGAGGCTAGTCTTCTCCTTATGATCCCCATTGACTTGCAGTTGGAGCGGAATAGTCTGCAGCGAAATAAAAGCCGGTTGCAATGGTCTACCATCAATGGCCTCCAGACCGATCGGAATTCTCTTGTGGGTAAGTGGGATGTTGCTCCGTTCCGCAAAGGCCTGGTCGATAAATTTGCCTCCGGAGACAGAGTCCACGAATGCCAGTGCTTTGGTGTGAAACCCCTCTCCAGTCAGCGTCACTAGCTGCAGGATCCTGGTGGGAAGGGCATCCTTGATGATGGGGGAAAGGGACAGTGTTCCCAACGAGACTCCCCGGGATCTCATTGGGATTTGGCGTTTCCCGGCTTGTGGGGACACTGGAGCACCAGATGACCAGAATTACCACAATACATACCCGCACTGCGCCAGCGTTGTTTCTCTGCAGTGGACAGCTTATTCCCTCCTAAGGAGAGAGCAGAGTAGTCGTATTGCCGTAAGCCAAGATCGGATGCCAGAGGTTCGGAGACGTCGTATTTCCGAAAGCCAAGGTCGGGTGCCAGAGGTTCGGAGTAGTCGAGGAGGAAGCCGGTTCAGTACACAGGGTCAGGACTGAGTAACAAGACAGGACTAGGGAGGCAGAGAGTGATGAGAACAGCAAAAGGTTCTATGCTCAGCCGAAGTGCCAGTGGCACAGCTGAGCATATGTAGGTTCAAGGGTCCAATAGCAGAGCAGTAGAGTGGAGGTGTGTATCAGCGTGAGGCTGTGATAGGAGGCAGATTCCAGGTGAGCTCCCCGAGGTGGAGTTTGAGGGAAGAGTTAGCGTTTGTGCGCACCTGTTTTGCGCGTGCCTGCCGTCCAGGACTTTGTGCCATTAAGAGGCTGGAGCGGGTGCACGCACACGCGCGTGAGAGAGGCGTGCCGAGCTCTGGGGGAAGCGGCGGGACCTGCAGAGACAGGAGCGGGGATGGAGGCAGTGCAGGGAGCCGACTCAGGTGAGTGGGGAGCGCGCCGAGGGTGGCGTGGCTCCCCGAGCCTTACAATAGTATTGTTCCATAGGAGGTACCCCAGGCTATCATTGGCGGAGGCTCAGGCCTCCTGTGATCCTAAGGTAAAGCACCACACTGGATAATACATATAGATTTCTCCTCACATGCACTCTATCTTCGATTGGGGGGGGTATATATATATATATATATATATATATATATATATATAGTGCAGAATAAATGAGTTCTTCAGTATTAGGTGATACCTTTTTTATTGGACTAACAATTTATGTCATAGGACAAGCTTTCAAGAGTTATCCTCTCTTCTTCAGGTCAGCAATACTGATATAAAAATGATTCAATGGCTAAAACAGTGCAGAGAAAACTCTGCAAACATATTTGCCAAGATCCCACAGCCAGTCACAACCATAGAACATTCAATGTTAAAGGATAATACAGCTGCACATCCAGGAATATAGTGTATATGATTCAGTGCAACAGATGTGACCAAGGTTGCTACATTGGGGAAACCAGCCAAAAACTACAAGGAAGAATGAATATGCACAGACACTCCATACTCCATCACGAAGAAGGAAGATACTGCTCACCTGTGGGACATCACTTCTCACAACCAGATCATTCCATAAATGATTTAAAAATCAAAATCCTCAATGGAATGTTTAAACGCACCCAAGAACAGAAAACATTTGAACTCAGAATGATAAGACTCTTTGACACCAAAACCAAAGGACTTAATGCGGACATGGGTTTTCTCACACCCTATCAAAATTGTTTGTAATTATCCTGCTTGTCTCCATTCTTATCCACACGTTATCTCCCCCCCCCCAGAATTCCTCCCCCTCCCCACCTTCCTTGTCACCGTCCCCTGGCTTCAAACACTTTTAACACCCTACCTTATCTACAGTATATATCTGTTGTTTTTTTTTTTTCTCTACACTGTTTTAGCCATTGAATCCTTTGTATATCAGTATTGTTGACCTGAATAAGAGAGGATAACTCTCGAAAGCTTGTCCTATGACATAAATTGTTAGTCCAATAAAAAATGTATCACCTAATACTGAAGAACTCATTTATTCTGCACTATAGCAACTGGACTAACACGGCTATTTTCTGCTTTATATATATACATGTATACACATAAAAAAGAAACATAAAGTAGCGCCAAAGTGATAATGTGATTAACAACTGTAAATTTTGGGATATCAATAAAATAGATAGATAATAGACCCTATACAAATTATAACGATATCCTCTGTGCATGAAGGTGAAAGTGAATACCATTAAACTATATAACAAATCACTACATATATAACCAGTGAACAAAGTGAAAATAAGTTATAGAACCAGTCCTTTTCAAAAAAGTCCATCAATAGTTGAAAAATTAATACTGGTATGGGGGTCTTCGTCAGCTCTCAAACCACATCCAATGGATACCTACAGGAGAAAAAGAAGAAAGAGTGCACGCCCCATAGCGTAAAAAGTACATTTAATTCTAGAAAAGTAAGGAGGGGGGAAGGAAATTCACTCACAAGGGTACAGTAAGTATAATTAGAGCAATTTGTGATAAATATCACCGTCAATCTGGTCAATCTGGACTTAACCCTGGCTGTGCTCAAAGCTGTGACCACGCAGCAAGCTTAAGCCTATAGGGAACCATGTTTAAAATGGTTTTGAAGCAAAAAGTGGCACTGTGTGCTCATTTGCATGTCATTTCCCAGAATCCCTTGCTGCAGTGGAAGTGCTGTGTGCTGGGTGATAATGGTAAAAGGCGGGGTTGCAGACCTGTCTAAGACATGCAAATGAGCATACAGTAATATTTCCATTTGCTATATGCTTTGCTGTGGAGGGTTTTTGTCACTTTTTTTACCCACCATAACTTAACTAAAGACATAACACACAACACACTCACTCTGTAATGCTTGCGCTCACCATGAACAAAGTGGGACCCCGATACTGAGGTGGGAAAGTATGAAACTGCGCACCCGCAGCAGCGGAAGCACGCCCGGTGGGTGGATAGTCAAGATTGCCAGGTCTGTGCTGGAGAGAGTGGGTTAGTCTTGATAATTGACGAGGTCGTAGGTTGGTGCCTGTAACGCTCGGCCTGCCCACAAGCCAGACGAGACCCCGGGACTGAGCTGGAAAGGAGCAATACCACACACCTAACAGTAAACGGGGGCTCGGCCGGAGTGTGGAAGTAGCGTAGATTGTCCTGGTAACAAAAATAGAAAGGTTACCGTACTTGCCTACTCCAGCGTTGGAAGGTAAAGTCTGTAAGCCAATGGTGGTGGGTTGGAGAGTGCAGCGTAGTAGAGTGTCCATAAGCCTGGGTCGTGGAGTGGAGAGAGCAATGAAGTAGAGTGTCCGTAAGCCGTGTCCATCGGATGTAGAAGTCTGCAAGGTAGAAAGTCCAAAGCCAAGTCCAAGGGGTACCAGAGAGCAGCGTAAACGAAGTCCAAAGCCAAAGGTCAAAATCCAGAGAGGTCAGCAGAATATCCAGGGACAGGAACAGGAAATGAAAGACAAAAGGGGCCAGGCAACAGCAGACAGCACCAAGGTACAGAAGCTATGCAGAGCAAGGCGGTAATGGTGAAGGGAGACTAAATAGGGGGCTGGGACCTATCAGAGGGCAGTGTTATTTTGTGTGAGTGTGTTCACTGTTTTTTATACACTGGCGACACACTTTATTCGAGCTCGGCTAGTCCCACGAATTCGGGTATACCCGGGTGTATTGAGGTTTGTGACTGTTTTCTGCCCGAGTGCATTGCGTTATTTTCCAGGCAGGGATTGAAGCATTTTATTCCCGCTGGCTGCAATACTGCACAGTATATATATATATACTGCATTACAATTCATGAATTTATGCCATCTGGTAGACACGCGAAGCATTGCAGCCTATTAAATCCTAATCATTATCATTTAACAGATCAGCCGCCCGTCAGCCAGGCATGAACCCAGGCTGGGAAGGCAAACGCAACGGGGCTTGTCAGAGGTGAGGAGCGGCGCATTCCAGGTATCTGCCAGGTACATACTGGGTATTTGCTCGAATAAAGTGTGTCGGTGCAGTATACCATTTTATACTGTTACAAATAAAACTTTATCAGCGACTAATTCAGACTTTGCCCATCCTTTGGTTTATGGGCATGTGGGAGAGGAGCCACTCATGCACCATACCCATTGGGACTGAACACTAAGACGCATCTACACCACCTGAGTGTGCTGACAACACCCACTGAGGGAACAAACTCACATATGGCCGTGTGAGTTTTATCTATTATTCCTCCGCTTTAGGAGTTTTAATTTAACCATCACATCCATCGCTGAGGGTGAAGTCTCACACAAGCCCGTGTGAGTCGTTGAAACTTGCATTTTATGTTTAATTTACTGTATATCTAGTGGTATTTACCACTATCCCTCTCTCTCCCTTCCCCGCCCCCCCCCTTCCCCCTTCCCTCCCTATCTACACTGATTTATGCACTAATACTGCGTTCTGTCTTATTTTTCACCATTATCTTGAGTTCCACGAGCTTGCGCTGACCACCATCATACTCCAATTGCAACCATAAGAAGAACTTGGGATTTGTCTTCTTAAAGGTCAAGCAGCAGCAAAACCAACAAAGGGCCAGTATACCAATTTTTTACAATTTTTTATTATTTTTGCCAGTCTTTTATGTTCATAGGCGTCTAAATAACTATTAGCCACTTATTTCGGGGAGCGCCCCAGTTCCACACCCTGTCAGTGGGGAGGCGGAGTCAGGTGCCCAGGACCAGTAAATACCCGCCTGGGTCCACGCGCGCCCATGGGGGTGAGCCGCGCGACTTGGAAGTGTGGGAGCAGCCGTGGGGGAAGCCACGAAGAGTGAGGCACGCCGCCGGGGAGCCAAGGCGGCACGGGGACAAGGTAAGGAGGCGCTGGAAGTGGGTATACCCACAGCACGGATCCTTACAGTGCCAGGAGAGTAGTCAGTGTCCAGAGTGCTGTGGTCTGGGGTTGGAGCCAGTAGGAAGGTAGTTGGTCCGATAGCCTTGGTCAGGGATGGAGAATAGCGGATGGTCAGAGGCAAGCAGGGGTTGGTTATCCAGAGAGAGGTCCTAAAGTTAAGCCGGGTCGGTACACAGAAGAGATAAGCAGCAGAGGGTTAACGCACAATAGGAACAAGGCAAGGAACGGACGTGGGAACACAAGGCTACCATGAACTTTGTTCAGCCAATGAATGAAAGGAAAGGCTGAGCATATATAGGAGAGCTGGATGAATAGGACTGAGGGGAGCAGCGGAGGCGCAGCCTCCGCAGAAGCAGGGATAGGTTGCAAGCTGCAGGAGACAGGTGGGAGAGAGATTAGTGTTGACACGCAGCAGGGGAGCGGTGCAAGCACGTCACGTGTGCGTGCCTCGTGGTACCAGCGGAGGGGCGGAGCCAAGCTCTGTGTCATCCTTGAAAGCTCTCCGTGGTGTGTGCACTCTGTAAGGTGCACGGGAGGCTGTGCAGCAGGAGGCAAGGAGGAAGCGCGCCTTGAGGAACGCGCTTTCTGACCGCTTGCAGTGGGATGCTGTGCAGCAGGAGGTAAGGAGGGAACATGCCGCAGGAGATGTGTTCCCCGATTCCTTACAGTACCCCCCCCTTGAGGAGCGGCCTCAGGTCGACTCCAATATGGCTTGTGGGGGTACCTAGCAAGGAAGCACCTCAGCAAAATGGGAGCATGTACTTGGTGATGGGGTATCCAGGACCTCTCTTCGGGTCCAAACCCTTTCCAGTGGACCAAGTACTCTACTGATCCCCTTGATCTTCTAGAGTTAATGATGGACTGTATCTCGTACTCCTCTTGTCCTTGTACGATCACCGGCTTAGGAGTAGAAGAAGTGTTAGGAAATTGAGAACTCTGAAAAACAGGCTTAAGGAGAGAAACATGAAAGACTGAAGGTTTTTTCATAGAAGGAGGCAGTTGTAACCGGTATGCAACTGGATTGATTTGCTCCAAAATGGAAAATGGGCCAATCTGAGGGTCGGTATCTTCAGCCTGATATTTTTGGAAAAGAGCAACACCCTGTCTCCTGGTTTGAAGTTGGGCACCTCTCACCAATGATGGTCCGCTTGAACCTTTTGTCTGCGAGTTGCTTCCACAAGAGTCCTCTGAATCCTCCTCCATGATTCTTGTAAAGAATTGATTCTGTTGTCCGTTGCTGGGACCCGGAAGGAGAAGAGGAAATGGGAAGCCGTGCCGGGTGAAATCCATAATTGATGAAGAATGGTGATTCTTATGTAGATTTGTTCCTTAAAGAATTGGGGGCAAACACTGCCCATGGGAGAATGTACACCAAATCATCTTGGGTGTTGGAAATTAAGCAGCGTAAATATTGTTCCAAAGTTTGGTTAGTTCTTTCGGTCTGTCCATTGGTCTGGGGATGATACCCAGAAGAAAAATGAAGAGCAATGTCCATTCTTTGGGCGAATGCACGCCAAAATTTAAAGACGAATTGAGGCCCACGGTCAGATACTATGGTCAGTGGTACCATGTGAATACGAAAAATCTCTTTGACAAAGATATCTGCTAAGGTAGCAGAATTGGGTAGGCCTTTACATAGTTACATAGTAGATGAAGTTGAAAAAAGACGTACTGATGCAGCGGCCGTTATTCGAACACTTAACGCGGCAATTAAAGCGGGAAACCGTGATCACAACGGGGACAAAGCTCGCTGTGTTTAGAGAACTGACCGCGGCGCATTAGCTTCCCAAAGCAGGGACCCCTGCTGTGTGAATGCTACCGGCGTCTGCCGTATGTATGTGTAATAGACGCGCAGAAAGAGAGTGTGAATCGTCTGAAAGGATTTGAATAGTAAATTGTGTACAGTAATTGATTTGGATTGTATTGTTATCGATTTGTGAATGGATTGATTTATGGTAATTTATTTATTTTATTTTATTTAGTACTGTAGTGTTGTATGTGTCAGAATGTACTAGTACTGTATTGCGGTGGTAGTAAGTACAGTAGAACTGTATTTATTTTATTACTGGTATTATGCTACTGTAGTTAATGTGTTTAATAATGGGCCAAATAATCTATTATCCATATCTGGATAATAGTTATTTGGCCCATTAATGTAATGTACTGTACAGTATGTGTGTTTGGTGGTATGGGGGGGGGGGGGGTGATCTATTTAAATGTACTGTACTGTGTAGACCATGTTTTAGGTTTTTGACACACAGGGTTGGCACCTGTGCCTTAACCCCTTCATTGCCTTAGCGGGCATTGCTAAGGTAATGAAGCTGCTTACATTTTTAATTTTTATTTATTGTGTACGTGAGCAGGGGGTCTTCTGAGCTGAACAAAGTTTATTTCAGCCTTGGAGACCCCCTACTTCCCGAGTTACAAGCCCAGTTATGGGGTGCCCGTATCCCTCTAGTCCCGCGATCACGTGACCCACAATTTTAACAGGACGGGGATATCGGCACCCCATAACTGGGCCTGTAACTCGGGAAGTAGGGGGCCTCCAAGGCTGAAATAAACTTTGTTCAGCTCAGGAGAACCCCTGCTCACGCACACTATGAATAAAAATAAAATGTAAACAGCTTCATTACCTTAGCAGCTACCCGCTAAGGTAATAATTTTTTATTTGGAGGGGGGGGTTGATACTAGTGTGGGGGAGCAGGGGGTCTTCTGAGCTAAACAAAGTTTATTTCAGCCTTGGAGACCCCCTACTTCCTGAGTTACAGGCCCAGTTATGGGGTGCCCGTATCCCTCTAGTCCCGCGGTCATGTGAGCCACCGGATTTTAACATGGCGGGGATACCAGAACCCCATAACTGGGCCTGTAACTCGGGAAGTAGGGGGTCTCCAAGGCTGAAATAAACTTTGTTCAGCTCAGGAGACCCCCTGCTACAAAACTGTAATTTTAGAATTTTAATAAAACCCCCGTGATCGCCTGTGAGAGGCGCGCAGTTAGAGGGACTGATTCAGACTCTCTTTCTGCGCGTCTATTACACACAGGCAGACGCCGGTAGCATTCACACAGCAGGGGTCCCTGCTTTGGGAAGCTAATGCGCCATGGTCAGTTCAAAAAAACAACGCGCCAAAACCGGGGAGAATTAGGGGATTATATCGTTCTCCAATTCGTGAGCCGTTCGAATAACGGCCGCTGCATCAGTAGGTCCATCAAGTTCAACCTATGCTAAATTTAGACAACAGATACTTTATCCTATATCTATACTTACTTATTGATCCAGAGGAAGGCAAACAAAAAACCCCATTAAGGGGAAAAATTAATTCCTTCCTGACTCCAAGAATTGGCAATTGGATTAATCCCTGGATCAACATCCTTCAAATGTATACTTATTTGGTATATCCCTGTATACTTTTCCCATCTAAAAAGATGTCCAACCTTTTTTTGAACAAATCTATTGTATCTGCCATCACAGTCTCCATGGGTAATGAATACCACATTTTAACTGCCCTTACTGTAAAGAACCCTTTCCTTTGTTGCTGGAGAAATTTCCTTTCCTACAAACTTAAGGGATGGCCCGAGTCCTTTGTACTGCCCATGGGTTGAATAGTTCTTTTGAAAGCTCCTTGTATTGTCCCCGAATATATTTGTATATAGTTATCATATCCCCTCTTAGACGCCTCTTTTCTATTTTATAAATAAATCTAATTTAGCTAGTCTTTCCTCATAAGTTAGATTGTCCATACCCTTTATTAATTTAGTGGCTCTTCTCTGCACTCTCTCTAGTTCCATAATGTCTTTTCTTAGGATTGGTGCCCAAAATTGTACTCCATAGTCAAGGTGTGGTGTTACTAATGCTTTGTAAAGGGGCATAATTATGTTTACTTCCCTTCCATCCATTGCCCGTTTAATGCAAGATAAGATCTTGTTTGCCTTTGCAGCTACTGCATGACATTGGGCACTATTGCTAAGCCTGCTGTCTACAAGCACTCCTAAATCCTTCTCCATCAAGGATTCCCCCAATATATCTCCATTAATTTGTAAGTCGCCTTATTATTCTTGCATCCCAATGCATAACCTTACATTTATCTGTATTAAACCTCATCTGCCATTTACCTACCCACGTTTCCAGTCTTTCCAAGTCCTTCTGAAGAGAAATTACATCCTGCTCTGATTCTATTACTTTACACAATTTAGTATCATCAGCAAAGATGGAGACTTTGCTCTCGATCCCAACCTCAAGGTCATTAATAAACAAGTTAAAAAGCAGGTGTCCCAGTACCGATCCCTGAGGTACTCCACTCACGACTTTAGCCCAACCTGAAAAAGTTCCATTTATGACAACCCTCTGTTGTCTGTCCTTTAACCAGTTTTCAATCCAGGTACAAATATTATTACTGAGTCCAATTTTCTTTATTTTGTACACCAACCTCTTGTGCGAAACCGTATCAAAAGCCTTTGAAAAATCTAAGTAGACCACATCAACTGCATTACCCTGGTCTAAATTCCTACTTACCTCCTCAACTAAACAAATAAGATTAGTTTGGCATGATCTATCCTTCATAAATCCATGCTGACTATTACTAATAATTTTGTTTTCCATTAGGTATTCCTGAATATTATCCTGTATTAAACCTTCAAGTAGTTTCCCTAATATTGAAGTCAGGGTTACAGGTCTGTAATTTCCCGGTTGCTCCCTTTTTAAATATAGGCACCACATCTGTTTTACGCCAATCTTGTGGTACTGAGCCTGTGGAAATGGAGTCCTTGAATATTAAATATAATGGTTTTGCTATTACTGAGCTTAACTCCTTGAGAACTCTTGGTTGTATGCCATCGGGGCCAGATGCCTTATTTACTTTAATTTTTTCAAGTCGCTTATGAACTTCTTCCTCAGTTAACCAATTGTTCATTAATATGGAGGTTGTGGCTTCCTCCTGCGGCACTACTATTGAACTCGATTCTTCCCTGGTAAACACAGAGGCAAAGAATCTGTTTAACACCTCAGCTTTTTCCTTATCTCCGATAATCTGCCTACTGTACCCATCTCACACTGAAAGGGTCCTATATTTTCTTTTCTCGTTTTTTTGTTAAGGTATTTAAAGAACTTTTTAGGGTTGACCTTACTTTCTATTGCAATCCTTTTTTCATTATCCATTTTTGCTCATTTGATTGCCCTTTTGCAATTTTTGTTACATTCCTTATAATTCTGATACAATGTCTCTGTCCCTTCTAACTTAAAGAATCTAAATGCCTTCCTCTTCTTGTCCATTTCCTCCCCTACCTGTTTATTTAGCCACATTGGTTTTGACTTATTTCTTTTATATACTTATTACCCAAGGGTATACAATGATAAGTGTGCTTTTCTAAAAAAAAATTAAAGACTGCCCATTTATCTTCTACATTTTCTCCTGCAAAAACATCATCCCATTGTATTACTACTAGATTAGACCTCAGTTTATTAAAATCTGCCTCTCTAAAGTTTAAGGTCTTTGTTGAACCCAAGAAATCTGTATTTTGATAATTTATTTCAAATGAGACCATGTTATGATCACTGTTACCCAAATGTTCCAGGACTTGAATATTTGTTAATACTTCTACATTGTTTGATATGACCAAATCCAGTATTGCCCCTCTCCTGGTTGGTTCCTTAATAATTTGGGTCATATCATTGTCTTTAAGCACCCCCAAAAATCTGTTTCCTTTTGTTGTAATGCTAATCTCATTGCCCCAGTCTATGCATGGATAATTAAAATCCCCCATTATGCAAACATGACCCAGTTTTGATGCCTTCTCCATTTGCAAAAGTATTTTAGCTTCCTCAATCTCATAGATTTTTGGTGGTTTATAGCATATTCCCACAAACATTTTCTTTATACTTTTACCTCCACTGCTAATTTCTATCCACAAAGTCTCTACATTTTCATCATTCCCTTCATAAATATCATCCTTTATAATAGGTTTTATATCTGGTTTAACATATAAACATACTCCACCTCCCCTTCTATTTGTTCGATCCTTCCGAAAAAGAGAATAACCCTCTAAATTAACTGTCCAGTCATGAGTTTCATCCCACCATGTTTCAGTAATGCCTATGATATCATACTGCTCCCTTGCAGCTATTAATTCAAGCTCCCCCATTATATCTGCCAGGCTTCTTGCATTAGCAAGCATGCATTTATGTTTTTTTTCAGCCTGTACTATTATCTTATCTGCTCCTTCCTTTCTGCGCCCATTTGGTTTAGTCTTTAGAAGTTTTCTAGTATTACCTGTATTTACTATGGGTGTCTCACTGCTTGTCAAACTCACACTTGCCCCCATTCTACCTCCATACTACCTTGTATCCTCCTCTATTCCATTTAGTTAATTATCTGTTTCATTCCCCTCCCCCCCCCATCCTAGTTTTAAATCTCCTCCAACCTTTTGTGCATTCTCCCCGATAGCACAGAAGATCCCTCTTCATTGAGGTGCAACCCGTCCCTAGAAAATAGATGGCACCTCTCAGAAAAGAAGTCCCAATGCTCTAACAACCCAAACCCCTCCTTCCTGCACCACTTTCTTAGCCATGCATTAACCTTCCTGATCTCTGACTGTCTCCCTGCGGTAGCGCATGGCACTGGTAGTATTTCAGAAAATACTACCTTGGAGGTCCTTGCCTTAAGCTTTTGGCCTAGATCCCTGTAATCATTTTTTAGGACCCTGCATCTTTCTCTAACTTTGTCATTGGTGCAAACGTGTACAAAGACCGCCGGGTCAATCCCAACCCCCCCAAACCCCCCCCCCCAACAATCTGTCTACCTGATCCGCAATGTGCCGAACCCGAGCACCCAGGAGACAACAAACTGTTCGGTTCATGCGGTCCCGGCAACAGATTGCCCTATCTACCTTCCTAATAATGGAGTCCCCTACCACCACAATCTTTCTTTGTATCTGAGCATCTTGAGTCCCCACTGTGCTGGAGGAACTATTTCCCTGGCTTGTAGAGGAAATAGTCTCCCCCAGCCTTGCCATTTCTGCCCCAACATTCCCAATATCTTCACTCAACACAGCAAATCTATTGGGATGTGTCAGCTCAGAAACAACCTGCCTCTCCCTATTGCCCCTGCTTCCCCTTCTAACTGTCACCCAGCTACCTACCTGCTCCTTATTAATAGCAACCAAGCTACCTACCTTGCCTCACTAATAGCGCCACCATCTGCACCACTAGTCGAAGCAAGGGCCTGCTCAGTGAGCTCTAATTCCCTTTCAAGATTGCCAATGTCTCTCATTATTGCAAGTTGCCTCTTCAGATCAGCCATCTCTGATTCTAAAGAGACCACCCGCTCATACCTCTCACAGCGGTATGCTCCTTGGAACAGCTGCTCCAAGTGCACATACATGTGCCAAGATGTGCATTGAGTGGCATTTTCAATCCTGCTCTTTCTAGCAACTATGAAGTTTATAAGTACTAACAGTAAACTGTACTTCAATAAACTATACCTTGTTTAACCGCTTCCTTGTTCAAACTGCTTCTGGTTCTAACTGCACACACTTTAACCAACCAGCACTTCAAATCAACCACACAGATCAGTCAGTACAGGCAAGCTCAGGATTCGTTAGAAGCCTCTGTTTAAAAAGGGGTACCCACCAGGTGTGTTAGGTTATCAATTAACTAACCCCACCCACTGCAGGTGTGTCAGTCCAGCCAATTAACCAACCACACCCACTCTGCCTCAGGCAGGAGAAAGGGAAAAAAGTTACAGGCTTCAAATTACAGCACACTTTAAAAATAGATTAACCCACTGTACACTCCCCCAAAACAGCCACCCCTGCTAGTGTACCCAGTACTTCCATTTCCTTCTGGTTCTAACTGCACACACTTTAAACAACCAGCACTTCAAATCAACCACACAGATCAGTCAGTACACACAATCCATTTGAGAGGGATGAAGTGAGATTGTTTTGAAAATCTGTCGATGACAACCAAAATAGTGTTCATTCCTTTAGAAATAGGAAGCTCGACAATAAAATCCATAGAGAGATGACATTGTGGGGTTACGGCCCTGCGATGCCTAGTTGGTGTGGTCATGGTGTTATTGTTATTAATTTTATGCACACAGTAAACTGTTATTTTATTCAGTGTGTGTATTATTGTATTAAGTCCTGTCACTGGGTTATCCAACAT
The DNA here is from genome assembly GCF_040206685.1 of Ascaphus truei. Classification (NCBI taxonomy): domain Eukaryota; kingdom Metazoa; phylum Chordata; class Amphibia; order Anura; family Ascaphidae; genus Ascaphus; species Ascaphus truei. Next base: position 53,548,386 of record NC_134494.1, on the reverse strand, counting down.
AGTAAGATACCGTGCAGGTGGAGGCGCTGTAACCAGATGGATCAAACACACCCCAGGTACCCAGCAGCGGAGGCTCGGCCCTCTTGTGAGACACAGGTAATGCATCACATACATTGTAGCCACCATATCTCCCAGGGGGTGGGGGAAAGTGTGTTACGTAAGATAAGCATGTTCTCCTTTTTAAGTCATATATCCACCTATTGCATGAAGATGTTAATGTTGGAGCTACTTTCAGAAGCCTCTCAATGCAGTAGTTCACACAGGGGAGTATTGTGAAATGCTCGGCTTTAACATTGCTATAGGTCTAGAGCAATACCAAGAAAATCTATACAACTAGCCAATTATTGTTAACTCAAATTTAATATGAAATAATTTTGGAGATTTTGATTATACTTTAAAACTACAGTACATCTGTGTAAGAAAAAGCTTCACGTGTGATATATTAAAGCAAAGAGAACACATAATGTACTTTTACAAGAATGGATAGCCTAAGTTTATCAGTTATCAGAGCCAAAATACTTACAAATTTGGATTTTCTGCGTTTCCTGGTTCTCTGTTGTTGGCAGATGCTGGGCAATACATCAGCTTATTTGTTTCCATCCAAACCATTTCTATTTCCTTTCCAGCTCTCGTAATTTTAATACAGTGTGGATATATCAAAAGTTGTACACTTTACTTAACATCACAGGTTGGTCTGAAACATTAGTAGATACATTACTTATTAGTTGTCATCAGCTACTCAACAAAATATTGTACTTCCTAAATAGGCATATTAAATAAAAAAAAAGTAATGTTTTGCTTCTATTTTGGAGCACATATGAACTGAGTTTTGGCAGTTGCCTTTTTAAGCAGGCAACACTAATAACATGTTCTGCTAGTTATAGAGTTTTATGGATGTTTGTGTTTTGAGTTGAGATCTTTTTCAGACTGCTAGAATCAGATATGTGGAGTTAGTAACATTTGAAATTATTTTCCCAGTTTGAAGGAAAATATGTGGAAAAAACACACCACTGGCATCTTCAAATGAATCATCACCGCAGCAAAATACTTGTAAGATTTGTTAAACTACAAACTCCAGATGGAATGTATACTGTCCAACACATTGACATTCATATCGGACACAAACGAACTAAAGGTACCAAATCCATACAGCAAAATACCAAAGAGACTTGGTAAGTCATATCTATACTGTACACTTTTGAAATGCAATCGAAAGTTTTTGCTTATTTTTACTGCTCAAGTCAAAAAGTCCACACAGTATAAAGATACCAGTTATTCTATTCATTAAGCAAACAGTTCTAGTTCACTAGGGTAAAAGAAAATAACTTTTATCATCCATTCTGCTGTGCAAATTGTTAGCAGACTCATTTTAGATTATGTGATTCTGATGTTTAGCAACCAAGAAATCACAAATTCTCACAAAAATCACCTATTTAATGGTATTTGTCCAACATTATATTTTAAACTATATTAGCTTTTGCCTAGAACTCACCTTCCGTAATGATAGCAAATGATTGTTTTCTTGACCATACAGACTGTATATACATCACAAATAGGACCAAAACTTTTGTAATGTTAATTACAATTTAAAATGTTAATTGAAAAAAAGAGACTATTTTTAGTTAGAGTCCCAAGTGCAACCTAACTACCCTCAAACACACATTCAAACAACACATGGTAAATCACTTAAGCACAAAAAATATACATACCTGAGATATATGCAAATTACTCTAATTACCATGTATCCCAGGTATCTCAGGCTCTGGGCTAATCAGATGTTACGTCAAATGGAATGTGCAAATAGTGGCCACTGGTGGAATTGCATACATTTGCATGAATATTTAAAGACCCTTTTTTAGTTGGCAAATTTAATTTTTTTTTAAATTAATCTCTGAATATACGCACCTGGGAATAAACGGTATATTTGGGGCAAATTCGAATGTTGGTGATTAATTCACCAATATCTAAAAATAATTAATATTTTTTAACTTCATAGAAAGATTTGTAATGATTAAATGGATGGCCTACATGTTGATGTCATATGTGATTTATATATTGACCATGGTCATAAAAAATATCACATTGTTGCATTCTAAAATTAATCAAATATGTCTGTTTAAGAAAAAAGCAAGATCAGTTGTTGTAATCTTAACTCATCTTGAAATTGCTACTTGTTTACTCATGAAGATACATTACCTGAACTAGTAATTGAAAACTGACACAGCATTTATAAAGATTTTTGATACAGACTGGAATAAACTTTTCAAACTTGCTAACAAAAAGTAATCAGAATTGCTTGTTTTACAGAAAGGGAAGAGAACGGATTGATTTATATCCATCTGCAGCGCAATAAATGGCTGATAAGTACAATCACACGGTTTGCAGTGATTAAACTCCTCTATACCACCAGAGGTCTGGTTTCAATCAGTGAATCAAACTTTTTGCTTTCGTAAGATAAAGTCAAACTTCATCACATAGGAAAGCGTAAGCAACAGTGGTTTCATAACACACTGTATGCACCACAGTTACACATCAGGGTTGTATGTTGCAAGGGAGAAAAGCATCACCTTAGAGCAGTGTTTTTCAAAAGAGGTTCGTAGGTACTCTTGGGTGCCCTGGAGATACTTAAAGGGTTCCCTGAAATTTTCAGGTAATTTGAAAATTGGACCAAATTCAGAAGAATTTACAATGCATCTGATCTCAGACACGCTATTAGAGAGGGTTGGGGTTCCTTACAATGCATCTGATCTCAGACACGCTATTAGAGAGGGTTAGGGCTCCTTACAATGCATTTGATCTCAGACGCGCTATTAGAGAGGGTTGGGGTTCCTTACAATGTATCTGATCTCAGACACGCTATTAGAGAGGGTTGGGGTTCCTTACAATGTATCGGATCTCAGATGCGCTATTAGAGAGGGTTTGGGATTTCTCAGAATTTCATAATATAATGATAGGGTTCTTTATCCAAAAAAAGGTTAACAACCAATCCCTTAGACTAGAGAGAGAGTGGTAAATCAATATATGTTTTATAGAGCACCTGTAACTTATTTACAAAGAAATGATGATTGCTGAAGATATTTGCAAATGTGTATAACATTCTTATATGAGTTCCTAGTGAATTGTTGAATGGATTTAAAATCATAAAATAGTTGTAGTATATTACATGAAAGTTAAAATGATGTTTCAGAAGTTGCAGAATATTGGATTCTTTGCAGGAGGATCAGATACTTAGGCGCCTATTCTCTAAGCGTTCAGAAAAAAATCGCTGGGCCATTTAAATTGCCATTTTTTTTAGCGTTGCTATCACGGTATTCAAAGAGCCTCGATTACCTGTGATAGCAACCTTCCCAAAACGTGTGAGTAACTAGCGGCGTGATGATCGTCTCTCTGAAAAGGCCTTACCCGGTGATTTCTTTCAGCTCCAGAGAGAGCTGCTCAGAGAGAGCCGCCTCTCCCTGCGCAAATCTCGCCCGAAATTAATGTTTTTTAATATAAATGTTATTACTAGTGTAGATAAGCAGGGCAGGGGATCTCCGGAGCAGAACCGCCTTGATGTGAGGTCCAGGGACCTCATGCTTCCCAAGATACAGGCCCCGTTATGAAGTGCCAGTATCTCTTATGCATTTTATTCCCACGGTCACGTGACGTGGGACATTTAAATGCATAGGAGTTATCGGCACCCCATAACGGGGCCTGTATCTCAGGAAGCAGGGGGTCCCCGGACCTCACATCAATGCGGTTCTGCTCCGGAGATCCCCTGCTCATCAACACTAGTAATAACATTTATATTAAAACAGCTGCTACACACTGTTACGGGAGACCAGGTTATTTACACCTTTTTACCGGGATCATTGATTGAGTAAAACAAGGCAATGAAATAAATTGTAATTTGTAATTTATTCGGCATAAATTCGCTTACTCACAATGGAACACAAAATACAGACAAAAAGACACACTTATTTTGGTACTTGGGTGAAAACTAGACTTTCCTAGGTGCAGGGAACTCTATGGGAGAGTTTTACCCTGACCGGGACTTAGCCCGGAATCTCCTGGAACCCAAACCGGCATAAAATTCCATACGCCGCGGCTACGTTCTCTTCTGAGAACTTGGTCCCTCCTGACTGCATGTCAGTCAGTCCAAATCTCCTGGAACGCAAATCGGCATAAAGTCCCAGAAGCGACCACTACGTTCGATTCTGAGAACTTGGGCACAAAATGCTGGACTTAGTCTCTGGTGGGCAGGCTTTTCAGGCTTGAAAATCAAAGCTGTTTGCTTTGTATACTGTATAGAAACTGTAACGCTTGCACTACCCACAAACAAGACAGGACCCCGGTACTGAGGTGGGAAGGTACGAAACCATGCACCCACAGCAGTGGAGGCGTGTCTGGAAGGCAGATTGTTTAGCGTTGCCGGGTCTGGGTTGGAGAGAGTGGGTTAATCCGTATACTTGTCGAGTTCTTGGGTTGGAGAGAGCAGAATTGTAGAAGTCCATTAAGCCATGGTCTGGGATTATAGATTTCAGAATTGTCAAAGTCCTTGAAGCCGTGGTCGTGGGTTGGAGAGGTCGTCATAGTTGAGGGTAAGCCAAGGTCAATATCCAGAGGGGGTTCACTTACAAGCCAGGTCAGTACACAAAAGGTTAATCTGCAAAAGACTGGAACAAAGCAAGGCACAACTGACGTGGAAGCAACAAGTAGTTATGCTGAGCAAAGACTGGAAGACAGAACCATGTATATAAAGGGAACAGGAACCAGTAGGAAGGCAGGCATAGTGGAGGCGTGGCCTCTGTAGAGTTTATCATATTCTGCAGGAGACAAGGGGCACTTAGCAGTATTGACTCGCAGCTGGTGATTGATGCACGTCGCCACGTGTGCGGATGGAGGCACGGCGCGTCCGGGGGTGGGGGGCGGAGTCACACTCCATGGCACGGCCTGAAGAGCTGCGGGTGAACGCGTGCTCTGTAATCAGAGAGGGGGTGTGTGCATGACCAGGGACCGGAGCGGAGGCAGCAGCAGTGGCATGTAAGGTGGGAGCATGTCGCAAGGGATGTGTTCCCCGATTCCTTACTTAAACAGAGCATCTTTGAAAAGCCCGCCCACACTCTTTCAGCTCACACTCAAGGGGAACATACCATCTGATTGGCTCAGGGCTTCTTATAGTATTTATACAAGGAATTTGAAATACTGCCGCTCTCCTAATGTGTAATAACAGTGTACATAAATAGGGTGCATACGGGAGTAATATTAATACAGAGAAAAGGAGAGGGTTACCAAAGCAACCAAAAGAAACCTATGTGCACTCACTATAAACATGAAAGGGCTAGGAAGCATTCAATCCTAGGGAACAAACACTATATAGCTACTCACTAATATAAATAAAATCTTTAATTTAACATATGCAAAAAGACAGCGTGTCTTGGATAAAAATGACAGGGAAATACCGCAGGAGTGGAGATAATTGTAAGTCAATATTTGACATAAAGCATGTTTGTGTCCCCTAAAGTCTGAAGGGACATAGAGAAGGAAGGGTAGAACACCAAATATCATCTATCTTGTTGTGTCACAATGATGAATAATTTGCTGTTCACATATATCCCAACGCCACAAAACTCAGACATAAATCTTCAAGGGTATATGTATTTCTTTAGTACTCCTTGTATATACTGAGTCTGTGGAGATCATCTAAGGATAGGTCTCAGTATTATTAATATCTATCGTATATATCCTTATTAACCAGTTAGTGACTTGATTGCCACATTTTAAATAGGTAACTTAATTACACTGCAAAGAGGTGTACATGTGAGAAATCGTGTCACACCACTTAATGTAATCCTCCTTCACACACTATTAGACCAGAGTGTATTGGAAGTGGTGTAAAGGGTTACATAACGTGTCGTGGTATCACCCGTATGAAATGTTTAGTGTACACAACATAAGTACAGTATGTCTCTATATGAACCACTGGACATAAGTATCAGAGAAATACGACCTGCTAGTATATAGGAACTCCAATGCGGTCCTTCTCACAGCTCCACTCGTACGCTCCCTGATGCCGTCACTACAGTGACATCAGTAAAAACCGACGTACGTTTCACGCCCGCAAGGTGCTTGGTCAAGGTGTAGCGAGTTGTATCCAGCCACTCCTAAGGCATCTTATCCGTGTGGTTGGAGATGTGTTCACCTATTCCAGCCAATCGCGGAAAAGAAGGGCATTACAAGCCTCAAAATATGACTCATGCATATACATTGTGTCTTAACCTTATGTGAGCCTGTGATGGTAGTACCTACAATATTGCTTATTATGTTGATCCCTAACTTAGTATATATAACTGCTGGGATCTATAAGTACCTATATGTTAAATGATAAAGTCAAACCGCGCTCTTGCTTCCTAACAGGATCTTGTAGTGGATCAACTCTTCCCTCTTGCAGCTGATGCGATGTGAAGACACCCCTCCTCCACAGGTCCCGTCGCAGGATCACTCCAAACGCCGGGCAACAGCAGGAAATAAAACACAAAAGCGCACCAAGGGTCAAGATTTAATAAAGACAGAGTAATAATAACAATAAAAACTTACATATAGGAGTAAGTACATCCAGTAGAATAGTGCAGAGGAAACAGTCCTGGTGGTGTCCTGGGCGTAGAAAGATGGTGCAGAGGCTTACGAGGTAGACCCGCGCGCTGGGGCTGCTTGGCTCGGCATCACGTTGTTCTTCCTTCCGGGTTGCGGCTTCTCGCAGGACCCGTGGATAGTAGCCCGCCTCAAACGCCGGTTCCCCAGAGAAACTAACTCCGGCGTGCCAAAGAGTCTCTAGTTGTTAATGGGACTGCTGAGGCTTGGTACACCAGTAGGCTAACTTCCAATTACACCGTAGGGCTTTCGCAACGCGTTTCACACAGTGTTGTGCTTCATCAGGCAATATTTTGGACACCTACGTGGGGGCCTTTTATACAGTCATACTAAGATCCCAATAGGGTAGTGGATTGGCCAATAGAAGTAACGTGCATAATAAATGCAATGTACTAGCTAGGCTAAAAAGGTATGGGGATTGCAAAGAATATGCATTAAACCTTTACACTAATAAAAGTGAATTAAATCTTAATTAGCAATATTAAAATAGTTAATAATTAAAATTACTGTTAAAAGCCACCCATGTAGGTGATGAACCCATAATTGATCGTGCAAAGGTACAATAATATTGCAAGATCACATTTAAATCACAATGGTACACACAATAAATACATAAAAATACATTGAGTTGGAATAAGAAAAGGTAAGGAAAGAAAGGAAAAGAAAAAAGAAAAAAGAAGAGCAAAAAGAAAAAGAAGAAGGGGGGGGGAGGAAACGGTTAAGGGAGAGAGAAAGCCAGGGTGAAGGAAAATAGAGAGGGTGGGAAAAAGGAGGGAAGGGAAGAGGAAAGGTAGGAGGGGGAAGGAGGGGAGGGAGGGGGGAGGCGAACGAAAAAGGGGGGGGAGAAGAAGGAGGGGGAGGGTTGGGGAAAAAAAGGGGGGGGGTTGGGTGGACAGAATGGGGAAGTGGAAGAGGGGACGGGTGAATGAGGGGGGAGAGGGAGGGAAAAAGTGCCAAGAAAAGGGAAGGGGAAAGAAAAGTGGGGTAGGAGGGGGGGGGGAAGGGGGTTGGAGAACCAAGGAATTGAAGGGAGGGGAGGGAGGTGGCGGAAGGAAAAGGAGGGTGAGGGAAGGAAAAAGAGACGGGTGACAGAGAAGAAAAGCGGGGAAGGGGGGGGGGGTCCATAGGTACAGAGGGGGAAATGGATCCCAATAACCATAGATGTGGATAAAAACCTCATTGGTCTTATTGCAACCCCTAATATCCATTTATCTCAAAAAGGGTGTGAGTTCAATATAATCATTGAGACCTCCTGGGTATTTGGACTGGAGAGTAAAGATCCAAAATTGCTCACGTTTGGCAAGTTGTAGATCTCTATCTCCTGCCCTCACATTACTCGTTATTATCTCAATTCCCATATATTGTACACCCACTGTACTACAGTTGTGTACTTCTTTAAAATGGGTCAAAAGATGAGTAAGAGGTTTGGAGGTCACTTCTAGTTTTGGAATATTAGTTATGTTGCGTAAGTGCTCCATAATGCGTAATTTCACATTTCGCTTTGTCCTGCCCACGTACTGCAGTCCACAACTGCACTGCAGTATGTACACTACATACGTGGACAGACAATCGATAAAATTAGAAATTTTAAAGTTAGTCCCTGTAACGTGAGATTTAAAGGTCTTACATGTTAGCATTTTTTGGCAAATCTTGCACCTAGCGCATCTATGATTTCCCACTACTCCCAATTGGTCCCTTAGGTCTTTCTTGGGTTCTTTGTCTGTTCCCTTTAATAGACTAGGGGCAAGGATGGTTTTTAATGTCTGTGCTTTTTTAAAAACAACGGGTGGTTTTGGAGCAAGGAATTTTTTTAAAATTGGATCCATGAGTAAAATGTGCCAATGTTTGGTCAAAATATTTTTTATGGAATTATGGGAGGAATTAAATTGTGTTACAAAATATGGTGTCTCTTGTTTGTCTTTTTTATAGTTTGCAGAAAGGGAATCGATTGTGTGTATATTGTCGACTTGTAAGTCACTATTTTTACATACTTTGTTTTTGGCATATGGTTGTTTACTATTTTTCTTTTTCAGTAATGAATCCCTATTTTTGTTCAGTGCTTTAAGGTAGGATTCAGATATCAATTCCTCCTAATAGCCCTTTTGCCTAAAGCGTTTAATTAGTATTTGTGACTGTTCCATATAGGTGTCAACGGTTGCATAATTTCTCCTAATGCGGAGAAATTGGCTATACGGAATATTGTCAATACACTTCTTTTGATGTCCACTTTTGGGATGCAAATAGGAATTAACATTGGTGTCTTTAAAAAAGGTTTGTGTGAGGAGAGAATCTCCCTGAATGTAAATTGATAGGTCCAAGAAGGTGGTATGGTCCTTCTGGACATTACTAGTGAAGGTGAGGTTGAAATTATTATTGTTAATCCTATCAACAAAGTTTTTAAATGACGTCTCATCGCCATCCCAGACAACTAGTATATCATCAATGTATCTCCTCCAGAGTTTTAACTGAGGGGGAGATACAGTGATACCCCATATATGCATCGACTCCCACCATCCCATGTAAAGGTTGGCAAAGGAAGGTGCAAAGTGTGTCCCCATAGCAGTACCACAGTGCTGTACGTAGTAATCATGCTGAAATAAAAAATAATTGTGTTGTAAAATAAACTCAATGGAATCGTGAATGAAGTGACGTTGAATAGGTTGGAGTGTGTCGTGGAGTGCTAAGTAAAAATCTATAGCCTCTAGTCCACCTTTGTGAGGTATAGATGTGTAAAGTGCCTGTACATCTAAAGTAGCTAATAAGTAGGTGTTCACCCAAGGAAAGTCGTGAAGTAGAGTCAGAACCAAAGTAGTGTCTAGTAAATGTGAAGGTAATGTCGGCACAAGTGGCTGTAAAAAGGTGTCTACATATTGGGAAAGATTAGCTGTAAGAGAGTTAATACCCGAAATAATAGGTCGCCCAGGGGGATCAGGGAGGGATTTGTGAATCTTGGGTAGGTGATAAAGAATAGGGATGGTGGGAGCAGTGCAAAATAGGTAATCGTATTCTGCCTTACTTAACATACCAGATTGTCGTGCCCTTCCAAGTAGTAATTTGGGATCTTCCTGGTATTGTTTGGTGGGATCCTTGGATAGTTTCTGATAGGAATTACTATCAGATAACAGCCGTAATGCCTCCCTACAGTAATCGGTCCTGTTTTGGAGGACAATGGCCCCACCCTTATCTGCCTCACGTATAATGACATCTTGATTATTCTTTAATTCTTGTAATACCAATTTTTCTTGGATGGTTAGATTACTAGTGTATTTATGTTTCCCATTTTCAATTTGGCATAGTTTTCCAAAGTCCTTCTCTACTAGTTTATTAAAGATTTCTATAAAATGACCTCAAAGCCTCAAAGTATGACTCATGCATATACATTGTGTCTTAACCTTATGTGAGCCTGTGATGGGTTAGGGTTAGGGTTAGGGTTAGGGTTAGGGTTAACAATATCCTGTTCAGAAATGTGCCTCTAATCAAGCAGTGTGGTGGTTAACTGCTGTTATGCAATTAACTAACACCACCTGGCTGATTACAGGTCTTAGAAAAAGCCTGCCTCTGAGACAGGAAGGGAGACAATAACAATATTGCTTATTATGTTGATCCCTAACTTAGTATATATAACTGCTGGGATCTATAAGTACCTATATGATACTAGATGTGGGAAACAGAAATGTTTTTGCACTTGATTAGGGCAAATACCTGTAAGTATATACAACACAACGGCCAACCATACTGCTATCCTATTCATGTGAAAGCACTTAATCGAATAACACCTATGGTAAATCATAAGATGGAAAGGTCATATTGTCATTAGGCAACAGGAAAAGGTGTCTACTAAAACTGAGGTTCGTTGTACAATTTTGATGTAATGAAAATAGTTATCATTATAGCTATTTCTACACTGCTATCAATCGAAAAGCTGTTGCTTATCTACTAGTTCAGCTACAAAGGTGAGGCACATAGTTTTGTAGGAATGTATGGACCTTAAGGTGACTGCCTCTAAAAGTCAAAACAGACCCCAGGAGTATATGACTCCACTGTATTCCTGGATCCCCGCTCCCTGTCATCCCAATAGATGAGATGTAGCAGAAAACCATCATCAAGGATATCTGTGAATACTGTACTCTATTATGCACATGTACACATATATACACCCATAGTTGGAGTAGATGGTATAGGGATGTATATATCTCAAATTGACCGCCTCAAGAGTTCAAAGAGGATTACTGCATGTGACTGATTCTGCTATTGCAGAAGCCCCCTGTAACAGGGGACTTATCCCTGTTCAGAAATGTGCCTCTAATCAAGCAGTGTGGTGGTTAACTGCTGTTATGCAATTAACTAACACCACCTGGCTGATTACAGGTCTTAGAAAAAGCCTGCCTCTGAGACAGGAAGGGAGATTCTTCCTGAGCTCACACGTGAGTTGAGCTGACCTAGGAAGCAGAAAGAGCAGAGATATCCTTAGTCTCACAAGTGGAGCTGACCAAGGAAACACTGCACATGAACAGATGTCTTGAGCTGCAAGCTGACAACAAGACAAAGGGGGACAAGACTTCTAAACCTGACTGCTGATATAGCCTGAGGAAAAGGCAGCAACCCAGGAAAGAGAGAAGCCTTCCCCACTACAGCTACCAGAGAGACAGATAAGACTTTCTTTTGGAACTGTTATGTATCTGTATATATGTTTATATTTTGGGGCTGGTGAATAGCTTAGCTAACCAACCCAGTCAGAGAGGGCTGAGCTACATGTGTAGATAGTCTTCAAAGTGGAGATTTTTGTTTGGCTTATTTGCATATGTTTTGCTGTGTAAAAGGGACAGGCGCAATAAGGCCTAATTTTAATTTCACCTTAAAAACAGTCTCCATTGCGTACCTCTGAACACGTCTCTTACATCCCCCAATTCATATCACCGTATAGGTGATAATGATATTGAAACTGGTACCTAGATGGTGAACAGGTAACCACACTGCCTCTGAGGATGTTGGGAATCCACAGGATCCATGGTCTCCATACTCTCTCCTAGGTAATAGCACTCTATGTTGTAACTACCTGATACAGGTTCACATGTTGTAATACATTAATATATTAATAGGCAGCATAAATGTGAACCTACTGTGGTGTAGGAGTGTGTGAACTTTAAGTTGACCGCCTCTAGAAGTCAAAACGGACATTACGGAGTTTAAGGCTCCACTGTATCCCTGGATCCCCTGGTACCCCACAATCAAATTGACTAGGGTAATTAAGCACCATAATTTCTAATGAGCCATAGAGTGTAATAAGAAAAAGGAGTAAATGTACCCCTCATTCAATCCATTGGGTTGTAGTGTCTGGATTGTGAAAATCCATTGACATTCCCGCTGCATCAGATGTTTGTCCCAGTTCCCTTTCATAGGGCCCCATGGTATTTGTTCTATTCCACAAAATGTGAGGAAACGTGGGTCGCCCTTGTGATGTTCATGGATGTGACGTGCTACTGAGGTATCTTGTTCATTCCTTATTGAACCCAGATGTTCGAGTACCCTTACTTTCAGGGCTCTATGGGTTTTCCCCACGTCTCGCATGCCACATCTACATGTAATTAAGTAGATAACTCCAACTGTCTGGCAGTTAACGTCATCAGGGAGCGCACGAGTGGAGCTGTGAGAAGGACAGCATTGGAGATCCTATATACTAGCAGGTCATAGGTATTTGTCTGATACTTATGTCCAGTGGTTACTATAGAAACATACTTATGTTGTGTACACTAAACATTTCATACAGATGATACCACGACACGTTATGTAACCCTTTACCCCACTTTCAATACACTCTGTTCTAATAGTGTGTGAAGGAGGATTACATTAAGTGGTGTGACACGATTTCTCACATATACACCTCTTTGCAGTGTAATTAAGTTACCTGTTTAAAATGTGGCAATCAAGTCACTAACTGGTTAATAAGGATATATACGATAGATATTAATAATACTGAGACCTATCCTTAGATGATCTCCACAGACTCAGTATATACAAGGAGTACTAAGGAAATACATATACCCTTGAAGATTTATGTCTGAGTTTTGTGCGTTGGGATATATGTGAACAGCAAATTATTCATCATTGTGACACAACAAGATAGATGATATTTGGTGTTCTACCCTTCCTTCTCTATGTCCCTTCAGACTTTAGGGGACACAAACATGCTTTATGTCAAATATTGACTTACAATTATCTCCACTCCTGCGGTATTACATACATGGTACAGTGCCTAAATACATATGTATAAATATCTATTGGCTCAGGGGCTTACAACAATTTGGCCAAAATGTTAAACTAAAAGACCAGTTTATTTAATAGATATTTAAACATAAACATGTAGGCACTGTACCGTGTATGAGTTTCACTGGATGTGCACTGAGCTCTGTCTGTGTTTCATGTTCTGTCTCTGGTTTTAAATATATATTGCAATGCTCAGTAGCACTCCTCTGTGACACTCATATGCTTATATATATGTTGTGGTTATTTTGGGGGTTCAATAGGAGCTTGTTAGGTGTCCAGTATGTTTTGCAATTCTTGTTCAGCTAGTCTTAGCTGATTGGAGGGTGGAAACCTCCTACCTAATTGAAGCTTACCCCCTCCCACATTTAAATGGTTAAAAGCTCACTCCATAGCATCTCCCACTCTCAGGGGAACTTGCTTGCTTGCAGTATGATTGTGACAAATCTAATACAGAGTGCTTTTCCTGGTAATGCACAGGTTAATAAAAGCTTCAATCAGACTTAGAACTATGCAACTAATTTTGACAGATTTATTATAAATCATTCTTCCTGGTAATACACAGATTATTAAGAATTTATATTAGTGTTAGGGACCCTTGAGATGTGGTCTGCCGTGTAGTGACTCAGGGGCTTACAACACATTGGCCAAAATGTTAAGCTAAAAGAGCATTTTATTTAATAGATATCTATACATATATATATATTTAGGCACTGTACTGTGTATAAGTTTCCCTGGATGTGCACTGAGCTCTGTCTGTGTTTCATGTTCTGTCTCTGGTTTTAAATATATATTGCCATGTTCAGTAGCACTCCTCAGTGACACTTATATGCTTATATATATATATGTTGTGGTTAATTTGGGGGTTTAATATGAGCTTGTAAGTGTCCTGTATGTTTTACAATTCTTGTTCAGCTGGTCTTAGCTGTGTAACGCTCGGCCTGCCCACAAGCCAGACGAGACCCCGGGACTGAGGTGGAAATTAGTAATACCACACACCTAACAGTAAACGGGGGCATGGCCGGTGTGTGGAAGTAGCGTAGATGTTCCGGGTAAACAAAAATAGAAATGATACCGTACTTGACAGCTCCAGCTAAGAAGAGTAAAGTTCGTAAGCCAATGGTCGTGGATTGGAGAGAGCAGTGTTGTTGAGTGTCCGTAAGCCTGGGTCGTGGAGTGGAGAGAGCAGTGTAGTCGATTGTCCGTGAGCCGTGTCCAAGGGTTATAGAAGTCTGCAGCGTAGAAAGTCCAAAGCGAAGTCCAAAGGGTTCCAGAGAGCAGCGTAGTAGAGTCCAAAGCAAAAGGTCAAATCCAGGGAGGTGAGCAGAATTTCCAGGGACAGGAACAGACACTGTAAGACAAGAGAGGCCAGGCAACAGCAGACAGCACCAAGGTACAGAAGCTATGCAGCGCAAAGAGGAAATGGGGAACAGGAACTAAATAGGGGGCTGGGACCAATCAGGGGAAGGGGAGTGACAGAGGAGCGGCCCGAAGAAGGACCTGATAGGAGAGCAGAGTGTGAGAGTTTGGGACCAATCAGAGTGAGGGGAGGGACAGTGGAGCGGCCCGAGTAAGACCCAGATAGGAGAGAATTACCAGAGGCTTTGGGAGGGATCTGAGCAAGGGGAGCAGCGGAGGGATGGACAAGGGAAGGAACAGAAAGGGAAAGAGGACCTGGGAGGCGTAGCTGATGGGGCAGGGGCGTGCAAGATACGTGTGCCGCGTCAGAGGAGGCGGAGAGTGGGAGAGACGTACTGGAGAATTTTGGAGTAGTCTGAGCAAGGGGAGGTAGTCTCAGCAAGTGGAGGAGCAGAGGGACGGACAGGGGAAGGGTCAGGGGGAGAAGAGGGACCTGGGAGGCGGAGCTGATGGGGCAGGGGCAGAGACACGCAGGGTGCATGTGCCGCGTCAGAGGGGGCGGAGTCTGACGCCCGACACCAACTAATGGCGACCTGGGTCTGCGCGCGCCCGTAGGGGTGACGCACGCGACCGGGATGTGCGGGGGCAGCCGCCAGTGGTGAGGGACGCCGCCGGGGAGTCCAGATGGCCTGTAATAATGGTAAGGAGGTGCTGGAAGCGGGTATACCCACAGCGCGGATCCTTACAGTACGCCCCCCCCCTCGGAGGGTTGGACTCTGGACGAACCAACCAAGGTTTGAGGGGAAATGTTTGATGAAAACGTCTAAGTAGCGATGGAGCATGAACATCTGCATGTGAAACCCAAGAACAATCCTGAGGTCCATATCCCTTCCAGTGGACCAAAAATTGAAGTTTGCCCCTAGAGATGCGAGAGTCAATGATAGACTGGATTTCAAACTCCTGTTGTCCAGGTACAATGGGGGGAGGAGGCCGAAGAGAGGGATGAGCGAACCGTTTGTCTTGCAAAAATGGTTTCAAGAGAGAAACATGAAAGACGTGTGTAATCTTCATAGAAGGAGGCAGGGTCTGGCTCTGGGAGACAAGTTAGGGGTTGGGGCCTTCAATTTGATATTTTTTGAAGAAAGCCAGACCTTCTCTCCAGGAATGAACTTATGGCCCTCCTGACGGAGCCTATCTGCTTGTTTTTTCTGCCTTAGCACGGATTTTTGAAGAACTGCTTGAATCCTCTTCCATGACTCCTGTAAGGAAGATACCCTCTCCTCTGCTGCCGGAACTCTGGACCTGGAAGGACGCAAGGGAAGACGAGTAGTGTGAAATCCGTAGTTTACAAAAAATGGTGATTCTTGAGTAGACTCGTTTTTTGGAGAGTTGATCGCGAATTCTGCCAAAGGAAGTAACTCAGCGCAATTATCCTGAGAGTCCGAAGAAAAACAACGCAAATACTGTTCAAGGGACTGGTTCATACGTTCAGTCTGCCCATTCGTTTGGGGGAGGTAGCCTAAGGAAAAAAGAAGGGTAATGCCCAACCTCTGGGAAAATGCACGCCAGAATTTAGAAACAAATTGAGTACCCCGATCTGAGACAATGGACCACGGAACGCCATGAATGCGGAAAATTTCCTTTACAAAAATGTCGGCCAATGTACTGGAATTGGGTAGACCCTTGAGGGGAAAAAAATGAGCTTGCTTGGAGAATCTGTCGACAATTACAAGAATGGTAGTCATACCATTAGACGGGGGAAGATCCACGATGAAGTCCATAGAACTGTGACTCCAAGGACGGTCTGGAACCGAGAGAGGTTGTAGAAGACCGGAAGGTTTTTGACGGACAGACTTATTTTGTGTACAGACTGGGCACAAAGAGGTGAAGGCTCTGATGTCCTTTGACATGTTGGGACACCAGAAGGTTCGACGAATCAAATCCTTGGTCTTCTTAAACCCATGATGGCCAGAAGATCTGGAGGAATGGCCCCATTCCAAAATTTTGAGATGAAAACGTGGAGCTGGGTAAAGACGACCATCGGGGACTTCCAACCCTTCAGGGACCTGTGTTTGAGATTCCAGAATCTTATCTAAAATGTCAAAGGAAGCGGCAGAGATAAACAATTGGGGGGGAAGAATATTCTCCGGGATATCTTGTGACTTTTCCTCAGTGATAGACTGGTGGGACAATGCATCCGCCTTGATATTCTTTGTCCCAGGAATATAAGAGATAGTGAAGTTAAACCTTGAAAAGAACAGCGCCCAACAATGTAAGAAAGATTTTTGTGGTCGAAATGGATCGAAATGGGTTCCTTTGTTCCTTCCAGGAGATGTCCCCACTCTTGTAAAGCCATCTTGATGGCTAACAATTCCCTATTCCCCACGTCGCTCAGTAGCACTCCTCTGTGACACTTATATGCTTTTATATATGTTGTGGTTAATTTGGGGGTTTAATATGAGCTTGCAGGTGTCCTGTATGTTTTACAATTCTTGATCAGCTGGTCTTAGCTGATTGGAAGGTGGCGCTTCCTATCTTGTTGAAGCTCACCCCCTCCCACATTTAAATGGTTAAAAGCTCACTCCATAGCATCTCCCATTCTCTGGGGAACTTGCTTGCTTGCAGTTTGATTGTGACAAATCTAATACAGAGTGCTTTTCCTGGTAATGTACAGGTTAATAAAAGCTTCAATCAGACTTAGAACTATGCAACTAATTTTGACAGATTTATTACTAATCATTCATCCTGGTAATACACAGGTTATTAAGAATTTATATTAGTGTTAGGGACCCTTGAGATGTGGTCTGCCGTGTAGTGGCTCAGGGGCTTACAATAATTTGGCCAAAATGTTAAACTAAAAGAGCATTTTATTTAATAGATATCTATACATATATATATTTAGGCACTGTACCGTGTATAAGTTTCACTGGATGTGCACTGAGCTCTGTCTGTGTTTCATGTTCTGTCTCTGGTTTTAAATATATATTGCCATGCTCAGTAGCACTCCTCTGTGACACTCATATGCTTATATATATGTTGTGGTTATTTTGGGGGTTCAATAGGAGCTTGTTAGGCACTAGGCCAGAGACCCTCTAGACCCCAGCAAGGCCCAGACTCCCCTTAGTTTGTGGCTGCTGCAGGGACAGGCCCAGAAATAGCGACACTGCCACTGTAGTTTCAGTGTGAGGGACACAGGCAGGAAGCGTCTGCATCCTGGCCCCAGGTGGTCTGGGACCAGACCACCCATCTGCTTGTTAGGAATCGGGGAGAATGTCCCTCGGGGCGTGCTCCCTCCTTACCCGCTCATGGTACCGCAGCTGCTGCTGCCTCCGCTGCCCCCGCCTTTACTGCCCCTGCTATCCATACGTGCAACCCCGCTCTCCTTACAGAGCGTGCACGTACCCGCTCCTCTTGTACACACTCCACGGAGCTCAACTCCACCCCCGCCGACGCGTCACGCATTCAGCGAGCGCGGCTGTAAGAGACGTGTTCAGAGGTACCAATGGAGACTGTTTTAAGTTGAAATAAGGCTTTATTGCCTGTTTCCTTAAATAGCACAGCAAACATATAAAAACAACAAAAACAACAAACGCATATCCCTGTGTAAGGGCTAACTTACTTCCCCAGTCCCTATCTGCAGGGCTGGAGGGATAATCCCATTGCCACCCTATTCCCCAAAGTCTTAAGAGATACAATGGCGGCCGGGCTGACTCTCATGCGGGGGCACGCGGCGGCGCGCGGGCTGTCTTCGGCCAAAACCGGCCGATTTTCCCGCGCCTCGGGCGCTTTCAATAGTAAGCGCCATTAGCGCTTATCTATTGAAGCGGCCGCCGTGCGGGAAACTCCGTTTTTAAACAGAGAGCAGACCCGCGGCTAGCCCGCTACGCTCCCGGCCAGCTCCCGGCAAGCTTTAGAATGAGCTTAGCCGGGACAGTACCTTAAAGCAGGTGGCCCTTCATGTCAGTCTCTGGTAGGTTCTTGGGTCCCCTGTGTCCAGGAATATAAGTCTCTGGGTGTCTTGATCTCAGCATCCCTTTGTGCTCAAGACAGTGTCTGTGTGCAGGCTTCTCTGCTTTCATGTGTCAGCTCCAAATGTCAGCTCAGGAATCTCCTTCCTCTGTCTCACATGACACTATTTCACATAGCTCTGATTAGGCAGGTGGGGTTGGCTGATTGCGGGTGTGCAATTAACCGGCACACTGCTGGATCAGAGGCAAGTTTCTTAACAGGGGTAAGTCCCTGTTACAGCAGCCCATATTTGTGATGTCGTGCCACGATCACGAGTCGCGCGGCAAGTACTAATGATCTCCTTGTCTCCTGCGTCCTATCCCGGTCCTCGCTGGGACCGCACCTCCGTTCCGCCCCCTCTCCCATTGGTTCCTGTTCCCTTAAATATCCGGTTCCTACTCACAGTCAGGGCTCAGCATAATGCCTCGTAGCCTAGTGCTGTCCAGTGTCTTGTGCCTTGCTCTCATTTTTGTCTTGCAGTTGCTACCTTGTTACCGACCCGGCCTGTCTACACACTCTCTGGAATTGGACTTCGGCATACCCTTGACCTCGTGTACCTCTCTAACTCTGAACACGGCTCCACGGATACTGACTACGATGCTCTCTCTACCCCAGACCTTGGCTTATGGACTTCAACTATTCTGCTATCCTGCCCAGGACCCGACGAGTATACTAACTAACTCTCTTTCTACAGCCCAGACCCGGCAATGCCAACAACCACCTTCCAGACACGCCTCCGCTGCTGTGGGTGTGTGGTATTCTTCCTTCCCACCTCAGTACCGGGGTCTTGTCTAGTTTGTGCGCAGCACGAGCGTTACAGTATGCTTAGCCCAACAAACCTAGACCCCCCTGAGGTGGGCCAAGCCCTCTCCTCTATTTCTGAACACTTCCAATTTCTGGATAATCAAGTTGCTTCCCCGGTTCAAAATTTCCATACACTTTCTCTCCAACTACCCCAATCTAGAGTCATAAGGCCTGCTACTTTGTCGTCTGCCACCTCATAGGGTTCAGTATTACTGGAACCACGCCTTCCTACGCCAAACCGATATGCAGGTGATCCACATGGTTGTAGGGGTTTTCTAAATCAATGCGACATACAGTTCAAGCTAACACCAACCCGTTTCACTTCTGACAGAGCTAAGGTAGCTTATATTATTGCATTGCTGACTGGCGATGTCCTGGCATGGGCATCCCCGATCTGGGAATTAAGACCGGAACTTACACAGAACTTTGCTGAGTTCAAGAAGGAATTTCAACAAGTGTTTGACACCCCTGGTCGTAAAATTACTGCTGCTTCTTCTTTATTTCATGTCTCGCAGGGGCACAGGTCGGTGGCTAAATATGCTTTGGAGTTCCGGACGATTGCTGCGGAGACAGGTTGGAACAACGAGGCCTTATCCACCACCTTCTGGCAAGGACTCTCCGAATCCTTGAAGAATTAGTTAGCTGCTCAAGAGAGGCCTTTCGCCCTTGAAGATCTTATAGCAGTATGTATTAGGGTTGACCAAAGTATCCAGGAAAAACGTGTTGAACGCCAACATTCTCGTTCTCTCACCCCTTTGCCTCTTGCTCACAGAAATCCCACTACTTCACTCCCGACCTTAGAGGCCCCAGAGCCCATGCAGTTGGGGAGTCATCAACTCTCTTCCTCTGAGAGACTACGCCGGAAAAACGAGGCGCTATGTTTCTACTGCGGGTTCTATGGGCATCACTTGCATCGCTGTCCTTCGAAGACAGGAAACGCCAGTGCCCAATGAGATATGAGGGGGTCTAATTGGGTACTATTTCTTCTCTTCCCTCTACTAAAGAAAACCTGCCAAAAAGGGTTTTGCTCCCAATCTAGCTCAAAGGTCCCAACTTCCACATACCTGCCTCTGCATTCGTCGGCTCCGGTCTGGGGGAAACTTTGTGGATCACGATTTTGCAACCAAACACAACATCCCTCTGGTAGTGAAATCGGTACCTGTCGGTCTCGAGGCCATAGATGGACGTCCCCTCCAACCAGCCTTCATCTCCTTGGAGACACCACTCTTCCACATCTCCACAAAGGATGGTCACTCGGAGGAAATTTCCCTGGATGTAATACATTCCACTTCAGTGCAGGTAATCCTGGGGTTACTTTGGTTATAGCGTAACAATCCTCTCATAGATTGGACGGTTAAGGAACCCATACAATGGGATTTCTCTCTCAAAGAGACTATGGTCACCCCAGTAAAGATTCTAGCGGGTCTAGAGACCACCAAATCTGGTAAACCTTCCCTCCCTGAGGTTTATTCCGAATTTTTGGATGTTTTCGACAAGGTCCGTTCAGAGACTCTGCCTCCCCATCGTCCTTTCTATTGCCCCATAGATCTTTTGCCCGGTGCCATCCTTCCCAATGCCAGGTCCCACCCTTTGTTCCTTCCTGAAACTAAAGCCATGTCCGAATATATTCAGGAGAACCTCAAGAAAGGCTTTATTAGAAATTCTACCTCCCCTGCGGGAGCTGGTTTCTTTTTCGTAAAGAAGAAGGATTGTTCACTTTGCCCGTGCATAGACTATAGAGGTCTTAACAAGATTACACTGCTACCGCTACCCCTTGCCGCTAAACTCTGAACTCTTCGACTAGATCCAGAGTGCCACCATCTTTTCTAAACTCGATCTCCGGAGCCTACAACTTCATTCGCATACGGGAGGGAGATGAGTGGAAGACGGCCTTTAATACACGCGACGGCCATTACGAATATCTGGTGATGCCTTTTGGGTTATGTAATGCACCGGCGGTTTTCCGGGAATTTGTGAACGAAATTATCCGTGATGTCCTCAATATTTTTGTTATCGTGTATCTGGATGACATTCTCATTTTCTCAAAGTCTCTGGACCAGCACATCCAACACACCAAGCTTGTTCTCTCTCGCCTGTGCAAGAATCAACTCTACGCTAAGATGGATGTTCCACCAGTCCTCCACCTCTTTTTTACGTTATAGGTTACAGGTATATAATTTTTATATGTGGGATTTGCCATGGACACTTAGAAACTGAAGGCGGTTCTAGATTGGCCCTAGCCCACTTATCTTAAGGTCATCCTGCGATCCCTTGCTTTCGCTAACTATTACCATAAATTTATTTGTATCTTCTCTGCCACTGTGGCCCCTATCACTGTCCTTACCAAGAAAGGGGCAGACCCATCGTCTTGGCCCCCAAAGCTAGCCTGGCCTTTGAGGGTCTTAAAAAAGCATTAGTTTCTGCCCCCATTCTTCGCCACCCT
The DNA here is from genome assembly GCF_040206685.1 of Ascaphus truei. Lineage (NCBI taxonomy): Eukaryota > Metazoa > Chordata > Amphibia > Anura > Ascaphidae > Ascaphus > Ascaphus truei. Next base: position 53,526,881 of record NC_134494.1, on the reverse strand, counting down.
GATCCTACCCTTCCCTTCACTTTAGAAGTGGATGCTTCAAATATAGGAGCAGGAGATATCCTTTCACAAAGGTCTTCCCCTCAAGGATAAGCTAGATCCTTGTGGATTCTTCTCAAAGAAATTCTCCTCAGTGGAGCAAAATTACGATGTCGGCAACATGTTGTTGGTCATTAAGATGGCTTTACAGGAATGGAGACATCTCTTATAGGGCACTAAAAACCCAATTTCCATCCTCACGGATCACAAGAATTTACTTTACATTGAAGGTGCTCGCCATCTAGGTTCCCGTCGGGCTCGTTGGGCTCTCAATTCAGGTTCAATTATATAATTTCATATATATCCCAGGTACTAAGAATGTTAAAGCTGATGCCTTATCTCGTCAATTCATCACAGAAGAGAACTCCGAGGACACCCCAGAGACTATCCTACCATCCACTTATATTATTTCTGGGAACTCTTTTGACGTACTGGACAAGATTCTGGAGGCCCAGTCTCAGATTCCCGAGGGTTTAGAGGTACCAGAGGGTTGCTTATATGCCGCCCCTCAGATTCACCAGAAGATTCTCGAGTGGGGTCCACAGTCCCCACAGTACCTTAAGAGGCCCTTGGGCACTCAACCACCCTAATGTCCACAAGGATAAAGCCCCCACCCTCTATGTGTGGTCAGCCCTGCCACTGTACTGAGTGCGTTGGTGCACTTTGGTGAAGGTACCTGCCGGGTGTGTCCACACCTGGGCATGCTGTGTCCTGCGATGGGGTTCACAGACCCAACTGTGCTTGGCAGCTTACGGAACATCCAGTCTTGCATTGAAGGGTCTCTACGTGAGATGGCCACCTCAGCGACAGTCCCTTCAGGGGTGATCTGGTCCCAGACCACCAAGAATCCGGATGCCGCCGCGTCCTGGCTGTGTCCCTCACTGTACTGGGTTCTACAGGGCCGTGTCCCTATCCTATGGGCCGGTCCCTGCAGCAACCACAAGCTAAGGGAGTTGGGGCCTAGCTGGGAGCCTGTGGGGGTGATTCTGGCCTAGTGCAGGAGCCACAGACCCCTGCACATACCTCCTACCGCTATCTTGTCCCAGCACCGACTCCTGTCTACCTCAGCGCGCCAAATGTATCTATCTGCTGGCAAGAGATCTCTGCAGCCTTATTAGCCATTTGCTCCTACCTGGTTAGCAGCCCCAGTGGCTGCTGTGTGTTGTAGTCAATAGAGGGAAACGGAGGGGATGGGGAGTAGGGAACACTCTAGCTACTGTCTAGGATAAAGTAGGGGTGCTGGGACTATTAATGTACTGGCCACCTTGAGAAAGCATCATTAAGACGCGAAACAGCCGTCTGTGCACTACGCCGTTACGCTACACCATGTGACCCCGGAAGTCACTGTATACTCACGAGTGTCTCTAGCTGATGCCGACCATTTAGTTCTCCATGTGTTCCCCCCGCAACATAGCGAGTGGGGAAAGATCTGAACAGGATTGACTGGCTACTTATTAATCTAAGAGAGCTGACATACAATATACTTTTTACACGGAGATAGAGGCATTAATAAACAATGAGAACCACCATCAGATTATGATCAGGGTTTATGTAGATCTACATGAGAAGTATGAGGTACAATATAGCAATATCAATGTACAGCTATATGAATTACATCATTAACATCTGAACCACCTTAATATGAAGGCTGCTACCTACAAAGGAACCGGTGTTTCCATCAACATATACTTGTCTCAGGTTCTAACCTAAGTAAACAATAACACACCCTAAGGCTGTTGAACAACTCTAATCTGTTAGGGTATAAATTACTTACTTACCTTTCTAGACTAGCCGAAGCTAGTGGTTTACTAACAGATGACCTCATGGTTGTTAACAAACAAAGAACACCAAATACTACAGCTACAGCAGCATATCATGTTTAGCATCTATAAACGCTACCACTAAAATTAAAACGGTACCCTCTGTTCTAATAATGTAAAGTCATCATTTGCTGGCACTCGAGGTTACTAGAGCACAATTAATTTATATTCTGTTCCACCAGGGGTCACTAATAGGTAACCTACTGTACAAGGTTTTGTGTGCTTCCAACAAGGCCACATCAATTTAATACTAGGTTTTTAATCACTTCCATTACACTCCCATTATTGACCTGTCTCCCTCCTGCCTTTTGCCTCTAAACTCCTTGAACGTCTTGTATTCTCTCACTTGCTCCATTTTCTCAACACCTATTCTCTCCTAGACCCTCTACAATCTGGCTTCCGCACTGCTCACTCCACGGAAACAGCCCTCACTAAAATAACTGATGACCTCCATGATGCCAAAGACAGAGGTCATTACACTCTGCTCATATTACTCGACCTCTCTGCAGCATTTGACACCATGGACCACCCTCTCCTCCTTCACATTCTCCATACTCTTGGTATTCGGAACAAAGCTCTATCCTGGATCTCATCCTACCTCTCCCATCGTACTTTCAGTGTCTCTTCTGCGTACACCTCCTCCTCCTCTATTGATCTCTCTGTGGGGGTACCCCAGGGCTCTGTCCTGGGACCTCTTCTATTTTCTCTGTACACACTCTCTCTAGGTGACCTAATAACATCTTTTGGGTTTAAATATCCCCTCTATGCTGACGACACACAAATATACTTTTCAACACCTGACCTTACACCTGCTGTACAGACCAAAGTTTCTGAATGTCTCTCTGCTATATCATCCTGGATGGCCCTCCGTCGCCTTAAACTCAACATGGCTAAAACAGAGCTCCTCATACTTCCTCCCAAACCTGGCCCTACTACCTCCTTCCACATTACTGTTGGAACTACGATCATCCACCCAGTAGCCCAAGCACGCTGCCTAGGGGTCACCCTCGACTCCTCTCTCACATTTGCCCCTCAAAACATTTCTAAAACTTGTGGCTTTTTCCTCCGCAATATAACAAAGATATGCCCTTTCCTCTGTTGCTCGACTGCTAAAACTCTGACTCAGGCCCTCATTCTCTCCCGTCTTGATTACTGTAACCTCCTGCTGTCCGGCCTTCCTGCCTCTCACCTGTCTCCCCTACAATCTATCCTAAATGCCGCTGCCAGAATCACTCTACTCTTTCCTAGATCTGTCTCAGCATCTCCCCTCTTGAAATCCCTCTCCTGGCTTCCAATCAAATCCCGCATCTCACACTCCATTCTTCTCCTCACTTTTAAAGCTTTACACTCTTCTGCCCCTCCTTACATCTCAGCTCTAATTTCTCGCTATGCACCACCCCGACTCTTGCGTTCTGCTCAAGGATGTCTTCTTTCTACCCCCTTTTTATCTAAAGTCCTCTCCCGCCTTAAACCTTTTCACTGACTGCCCCACACCTCTGGAATGCCCTTCCCCTCAGTACCCGACTAGCACCCTCTCTATCCACCTTTAAGACCCACCTTAAGACACACTTGCTTAAAGAAGCATATGAATAGCACTGTGGATATTCTGAACACATGATACATAAAGCTTGGCCCCCTGCAGACGCACTTACCAGAGCTCCCTCCTACTGTCTCTGTACGTTCTCCCTACCTACCAATTAGATTGTAAGCTCCTCGGGGCAGGGACTCCTCTTCCTTAATGTTATGTTTGTTTAAAGCACTTATTCCCATGATCTGTTATTTATATTATCTGTTATTTATTCGATTACCACATGTATTACTACTGTGACGCGCTATGTACATTAATGGCGCTATATAAATAATGACATACAATACAATACAATACTCTCTATTAGTGGCGAACATCGCCTTATGTAAACAAGAAGTAGCAGTACCTGGATAGTACTAGGACTCAGGATAAACTGCTCATCCACTCAGTGGCGATGTTCGCTTTTTGAAAGATACGGTATCTTATTTTCACATGGTCCTAACAGGATTCTAGGTGAACATTCACCTGTTCTAACGAGAACATACATCACAGACCGTCATATCAGATAGATATGATTCCGAGAGTGATTAGTTAAGATAGTGATTTTTGAGGATTTTGTGTTGTGCAGTCCACCATTATTTTATTATTATTCTACTAATAAAGTTTTCACTTTAAATTACATCATCATTACATTAGTAGGGAGTGCTATACAAGGGGCCTTTCTTTTCCTAACCTATGTCTCTTCATAGGAATTCCTTTGATGTTGTAGTCCCCACGTAACCTCCTTACTATTGGCGCCGCGTGCGCTTAGCTTGCTGTGCATGCGCAACTCTATTGGCCGTCGCGGTGCCCTCCTGCGCGTGCGCTACTCGCGCGCCTGCGTGCGCAATTCAAGATGGCGGCCCCCGCTAGTCGGGTGCGCCACGAGCTCACGGCGATCGGCTCGCCTCACCAGCTGCCCCCGCACATTCCCAACACCTGCCGGACACCGCCGCGGGTTTAAGGGAGACACTGGGATCCCACGGGCACCGGGGCTACATACACATATGTATACAAACTAAGAAGACAACCGTGAGATTGTGAAAGTGGTGTATACTATGATATTTATGAAGAATACAACAAAAGCTATCACATCCTACACGTTAACCCTAACCCAGTGAAGACACTGCGATTAGAACCTTGCACTACATGTGAAATCATTATTTAGTAAATTGTGTTGTTTTTTTTCCTATTAGAAGGCAGATTTAAATTGTTGTTGATGATACTAGACTTACACAATGCCTCTTATTCCATAAATATTAATAACCTTACCAGCGTACTGAAACTGAGCACTCTCACAGCATGGTACTAAAGCCCCAAACTGATCTAAATTATTAATGTAGCAGCCCAATCAAAGCTCACATACAATAACTTTTAATTAGATGAGCAACAGTATATATATACTAGCTGAGAGACCCGGCGTTGCCTGGGAGTCACACTGCCCCCCCCCCATACACACTGTCCCCCCTCCCCCACACACTGTCCCCCCCTCACACACACACACAAACACACACTGTCCCCCCCTCCCCCACACACACACTGTCCCCCCCCTCCCCCCCACACACACTGCCCCCCCTCCCCCACACACACACTGTCCCCCCCTCCCCCACACACACTGCCCCCCCTCCCCCACACACACACTGTCCCCCCCTCCCCCAAACACACTGCCCCCCTCCCCCCCACACACACTGTCCCTCCCCCCCACACACACACACTGTCCCTCCCCCCCACACACACACTGTTCCCCCCTCACCCACACACACACTGTCCCTCCCCCCCACTCACACACGGTGTCCCACACACACTGCCCCCCCCCTCTCCCCACGCACACACAAATACCCCTCACCTCTGCCAGGACTCACAGCACCGCTCTTCTCTCCCGCGCTCCTCCGACTGTCACGCGCCTGGCCCTTCTCTGCTCTCCCTCCTCCCATCCGGGGAGCGCTGCACACGCGCCCCCTCTCTGCAGAGCTGCCGGGAAACGCAGGGAAGGTGCAGGGCATGTCCGTGTGACAGGAGTGACGGCCACCGGGAGGGGGGAAGGTGCAGGGCCTGTGAACGCTGCGCACGCGCCCTCTTTCTGCAGAGCCGCCGGGAAATGCAGGGAAGGTGCAGGGCCTGTCCGTGTGACGGGAGTGACGGCCACCGGGAGGGGGGAAGGTGCAGGGCCTGTGAGCGCTGCGCATGCGCCCCCTCTCTGCAAAGCCACCGGGAAACACAGGGAAGGTGCAGGGCCTGTCCGTGTGACGGGAGTGATGGCCACCGGGAGGGGGTAAGGTGCAGGGCCTGTGAGCGCTGCGCACGTGCCCCCTCTCTGCACCTGTGAGCGCGAGCCGGCGGGAAACGTAGGGAAGGTGCAGGGCCTGTCCGTATGACGGGAGTGATGGCCACCGGAAGGGGGGAAGGTGCGGGGCCTGTAGTGATGGCCACCGGGAGGGGGGAAGGTGAGCTGCGGTCCGGGTGACGGGGGAGAGTGACGGCCACCGGGAGGGGGAAGGTGAGCTGCAAGGGGGCCTGAAGCAGTGGTGTGAGTGTGTGAGGCCAATGAGAGGTGTGCGGGCGTGGGCCAAGGGGGCCTGAAGCAGTAGTGTGAGTGTGTGAGGCCAATGAGAGGTGTGCGGGGGCGGGTGGTGAGTGTATGAGGCCAATGAGAGGTGTGCGGGGGTGGGCGGGCCAAGGGATCAATGAGATTGCCGTTAAGGACAGGGAACACAGTACAGACAGAGAAACCTACAATGCTTTCAGAAATATATAGTAAGATATATATATATAATAGACAGGGCAGCTGGCACTCCAAATACCAAGAAAATTTGTGGTGCATATCCTATACCAATAGACAGAAAAAAAGCAATCCACCCCAACAGGAGCGGACACAGGACAGCACTCAAAGGTAAGTAAGAAAACTTGGTGCACCACCCTGAGGAAGGTCCTACGAGGACCGAAACTTTGGGCATGTTTGTGCTGTGTTCTACTTGCAATACAAGTTTTATTACTTACCTTTGAGTGCTGTCCTGTGTCCGCTCCTGCTGGGGTGGATTGCTTTTTTAATATATATATATGCAAATATAGCTGTATGCTCATCTGCATGTCTTAGGCAGGTCTGCAACCCCACCTTTCCCCATTATCACCCAGCATACAGCACTACCACTGCAGCAAGGGATTCTGGGAAATGACATGCAAATGAGCACACAGTGTCACTTTTTGCCTCAATAACCATTTTTAACATGGTTCCCTATAGGCTTAAGCTTGCTGCATGGTCACAGCTTTGAGCACAGCCAGGGTTAAGGTGCATACCCAGAAAACCACCCACAGACAGCTGTTTCGACCTTGATGGGTCTCATCAGTGTGGGGTTGATTTTACTGGGAATGCAAGAGAGGCTTATGGGATAGGCTAAACCATAATACTGAGTTAAGTTATGGTGAGTAAAAAAAGTGACAAAAACCCTCCACAAGAAAGTCATTTCCCAGAATCCCTTGCTGCAGTGGTAGTGCTGTATGCTGGGTGATAATGGGGAAAGGCGGGGTTGCAGACCTGCCTAAGACATGCAGATGAGCATACAGCTATATTTGCATATTTGCTTTCCTGTGGAGGGTTTTTGTCACTTTTTTTACTCACCATAACTTAACTCAGTATTATGTTTTATATATATATATATATATATATATATATATATATATATACATATATATATATATATATATATATATATATACATATATATATATATATATATATATATATATATATATATATATATATATATATACATACACATATATATATATACATACACATATATATATATATATATATATATATATATATATATACATATATACATACATATACATATACATATATATATATATATATACATATATATATACATACATATATATACATATATATATATATATATATATATATATATATATATATATATATATATATATATAAATTTGACTATGTTTATATCAACATAACTTTGCATATATACAGCCCAGTTCATATATATATAAATATATATATATATATATATATATATATATATATATATGTAGAGGTATCAGTACCGTGTTAGCCGAGCTTCAATAATCAAAAAAATAAAAAAATAAATAGATGATACCGTTCTGTGGCTAACGAAATGCTTTTATTTGTGCGAGCTTTCGAGATACACTGATCTCTTCTTCCGGCGATGTTACAATGAATGAAGCAAAAGGTAAACTTAAAAACAGTGTCTCTTGGAATGTTATCTGTGCTGTGCCTTCCCCCGGTGTGGATGTGTTTTATGGCTAGAGGTGTTAAATGGTTACTGAAAGCAAGTGAAGAAAGAGTGTGTATGTGTATCAGTGTGAATAAAAATGAATGGAGAGCCCACAGTATATACAGTGCTTTACACAAGGTGTGTGTGGAGTTGGACTGGATATAAATGGTGTGGGTGGGTGGGTGTGGAAATGTGAGAGTTAGTAGCACAACTAAAAGTGTGTGTGGATACTTAGTGGTCCCTATTTGTGTATAGGGATGGAAAAACAAGGAGTATTAGTATGTGTGAGAGACAGCTGTGTGTGCATACATATAGCACAGTATGTACAGACATGGCCTTTAGCGCTTATGGGACGAGAGTTCACTACTGTCAGTAATGACTCATAAAATTTCGATCTCTGTTTAGGCCACTGCTAAGTGTCCCGAACAGTTGCATAAATTTGTATTCATATATATATATATATATATATGAACTGGGCTGTATATATGCAAAGGTAAGTTGATATAAACATAGTCAAATTGATCAGAAAGGTTAATCTCAGAAATAATACTGTATAAATAATATACATTTTACTATTATTTTTTGTGGGGGGGAGGGAGAAAGATTCACTGTTCTTGATTGCTGCTAGGGAAATAGTATGCCACCTTATTCCATGACACCAATAGAAACACCAATATGATACTGTCGATTAGGAATCAAACATTATTCTCTAAAAGAAAAAAAAATACTTGCCAGTCTCTCCATGACAAAACTGGTAGGTGTGAATGGGATTCATCACAATATCCTTGTGAGTGAACTACATGACAAAGCGAATGCCAGATGTCAATCTTTTGTAGTCTACTGTACCTCTCCAAATGCATATCAGCTCAATAACGGGTTAAGTACATGATGGTATCTTTCTGAAATTATACCCAGCAGGATTTCCTGCTATATATTAAAAAATAGAACGCAGATAGCATACCAAACTAGAAAAACATATACTACCATGATAAATAATATATAGTATACATTGAAGTAATACAATTTTGAAACCAAAAAAGTATGTCAGAACTGTTTAAAAATCAAAAAGGTATACAACAGTAGTATCACATTTTTAGCTGCTTTGTGCAATGTATACATTTTCATAAAGTTATCAACTGTTAGTAACACAGACTTTGATTTTCTGTAACACTGACATGGTCTTTTTTATTTTTTAAGCCATTATGGTTTCTCAACACGTTATAAACAGTTTTAAAGCTTACAGTATATGACCCAGTATGTTACATTATATCCCACACTGATAACTAGTGTTATAGGTCATTCCACTAACATACAAGAAGCAAATTGAAAAAGTATGTCAATTTTATTTTCATTTAAAAAAAATGCTTTTTCTTCAAAGAAATAGAGACAGGTAAACAGTAAAAAATAAAATAAACATATCCACGTGTAAATGACTTAAAGAGGTTTGTGACATCATTGTCCATTCCTTCTTTTAGTGGCAATACAACACAGTTGAAAATGTGATTATGTCTGGCAATCGACCAAGTCCCTATGTGTGCACAAACCTGACATTAATAAACTGCAAGAGATTACATGATTTAGAGAAGAAACACTTGGTGTTACAAAATCAAATAATAGATCTCTAGGCTATAATTAGGAGAATTGGGATTCAACAATGAAGTAATAATAATGTAATTTAGCTGTAAGTAACAGAGCCATGGAGTCACATTAGGAGGTGTGATCACATCTTTCAGCAAAGCTCCGCTTTAAAGACTTATTGCTGCTGAGTTTAGTCTAGTTCGCAGCAACCTGCTGGCACAAAGGCATAGCCTGGAAGGCATTTGTTCTCCAAAAACAGCATGGCAAAATGCCACATGCACCTCTGCTTGTTTCCCCTTAGATTTGGGACTATTAAGTTAAAACAATAAAATAACTATACACTAATTAGTATGGGCACAAGCAGACTTAAATAGTTGATCTTGCTGGGATCAATGTATAATTATTAATTAAGCCTCAAGAAAACCACAGGTGTGAGATGTAATTGCATTTAATGTTGAACTATAACTAAAAAAAGATTCTACTATGGGGTATTATGTTCTAAAACTGTTAAAATGCCCCTGCTAAGATTATATAATTTACCCCTAACTCTGCCATAAGGGACAGTTTATGGTATCACAGACCAATTCTCACTTTTAGCTTGGCTTGGCAAGCAACTGCTTGATATGTGTAATGTACTTGAGTTTACACCTCGAATTGGAGGTGATGATTTTGAAGGCTCATAAAAATAGACACAGACTAATCAGTGGAGGGGATGTATGATCTGTGGCCTAGAGCTGTTCCAAAAAAGTGGGCTAGGTGGCTGTCTCACCGCGACCAAGTTTCCGCAGCAGTTGGATCCTCCACCGCGGCAACTCCGCCACTGGACGCTGAGCATCGGTCGCTTCGCCAAAGTAAGCTTATTTAAGGGTTCATTTATCAGTTAAGGTAGGGGGATAATGACAGGTGTTTTACGGTAGGGGATTAGTGTAATGGTTAATGTTTCAAGGGTAGGGGTAGCGTTAGTATTAGAGGTTAAAATTAGGGTTTTTTAGGGAAGAGGTAAGGTTAAGGACTTTCTTTGGCGGTAAAGTGGATGGTCAAGAGAGGTCCCTATGGGAAGGGGAGTAGCAGTTAAATGCTGGTGGAGAGTTGGTCGCGCAAAAACAGCTGCAACCAAGGCTAATAAGGCTGTTTGGGGGAGGCGCTCGTGGTGGGGACAAAGATGGATGCCCGGCTAGTAGTCTGTAGGCTTCAGAAAAGGATTGCTTTGCTAATGGTAGGATCTGGAAAGTTATGCATTGTGGCCTGCCTGCCCTATCCCTTCAGGATCCACCTACATCAGAAACATGACCTAAGTATTGGGGACTCAGGATGATCACTTTTTCACAGCAGCTGGGAGATGCATCCCCAGGATCAAGGATCTATGGGCTAAAAATCTTTTTCTGATAGGCAGGGAGCTATACCCCTAGACAATGGGCAGTTTTAGGCAGGTACAGAGGTTCATTGGAGGAGAGCTAACTGGCAAGGGTAATAGACTGTCTCAGGGTGCGTTAGAGTGTTGGCAGCAATTTAGATTATTTGACTTAGTTTAGTAGAGCATGGCACTAGATGGTCCAAGGTTTGTACCAGTGCTTTTCCAAAAATCTGTTGCGCATACATGGGCTCCGATATCAAATTTGTCAAGGGAGCCCCACCTAGACCCACAGCAAAAGCAAGTGGTCAGTATGGCGTTAGGTGAATGTAGGGTGTGTTTGGAAAAAAGAAAAGAGGGCAATAAGTTGTCTGACAAGGGATTCATAGAATCCTTTATTTGTGTAGCAACCCCACTACTGTACGTATGCACCTTTTGTCAGATGTGAAGACCTTTGACAATTGGCTGCTGGATTTTCTGTATTTTTGTAAGTGCGACTGGTTTTATATGATATTATATAGGGGCTTATACAATGTTTGGTGGAACCACTCTGTGGCTATATGACGAGGAGTTTTAGCAGAAGATGGCAGTGCAGAAAAATGCCTATTGTGATTAGAAGGATATGGACATCTTCCTTTCTGGACATGGCTGGTGCAGCTCAAAATGTCAAGCTTTCAGTCATAGTTAAAAGAGATGTCTGTTGGACTTACTACAAGACCCACGGGTGCAAGTTTTACTATTAATACTCATTATATGGACGCGCTCATTTGGAACTCCATTATTTAAGCAATGGAAGAGGGGCACTTGGAAGGGAGCAGTGGGGAGGCTGTGGAGGAAGTCAAACGCTCTGGGTTGCACCAAAAATATGTTACATTCACTTGAGCTTTACCCCAATAGAGAGATGGCAGAGTTGCTGTAGATGGGGTTTACTAAGGATTTTATATTGTATTGGAACATATGGGGCTAGAGCATATTGGCTAGAGCAATAATTGATAAGGAGGTGGACAGGGGAGGATGGTAGCATCCTTCTAAGGTTACCCCAATTGAGATTTTGTAGATTTCCCCTTTGACAGTGGTTTTTAAAAAGGATCCAGGTTTGTTCACATTGATCCATCTCTTGCCCGGTGACAATGGAGGGATGTTAAAAGGTTTGTGTGGGAATGTTGGGGAAATTACTATGAGTTTGGGGGCCTCTTATATCAGATACAACCGAGGGATCAGTGAGGATTCTCAGTTTTGAGACTGATACTGTCAAGATGGTGAATTGTTTTCCTCCCAACAAACTTAGGCACACTAAATGGTGTGAAACTTAAGGAACTTTAAGACAAATCTTAAGCAATATCAGTCTTTGCCGAGCCCTTGGTCCTCTGTCGGCAGCTATGTCTGGTGTCCACAGGAATGATTGAGGAGATTGGCAGATTTGGGAAGTATAAAAGGCAGACTATGTGGCAGCAATTGCCAGTGGATAACTGTGAGATAGAGTTATTTACAGACACGCGTAGTTCTGCAAAGTTTTTTTCAGGAGATTGTATGTTGAGTCCGGGCCTGGCAAGTTGGCTAAAAAAATCCATAGCTCTGGAACTGTTGAAAATAGAAAACTGCTTGAATTACATGGAAAGAAGCTAATTTAGTGGAACATACATTAGTGGGCATATACACTGGCGACACACTTTATTCGAGCTCGGCTAGTCCCACGAATTCGGGTATACCCGGGTGTATTGAGGTTTGTGACTGTTTTCTGCCCGAGTGCATTGAGGTATTTTCCAGGCAGGGATTGAAGCATTTTATTCCCGCTGGCTGCAATACTGCACAGTATATATATATATACTGCATTACAATTCATGAATTTATGCCATCTGGTAGACACGCGAAGCATTGCAGCCTATTAAATCCTAATCATTATCATTTAACAGATCAGCCGCTCGTCAGCCAGGCATGAACCCAGGCTGGGAAGGCAAACGCAACGGGGCTTGTCAGAGGTGAGGAGCGGCGCATTCCAGGTATCTGCCAGGTACATACCGGGTATTTGCTCGAATAAAGTGTGTCGGTGCAGTATATTTTCTTACAGTTTTGGGGGATGGAGGATGTAGCGAAAATTTTTGCTGTTTGACAAATGCTTGGAGGGTGCAAAAGACATATTTAGGAAAACAATTTACACTTGCGTGGTTAAAGGGTTTAATTAGGGTAGCTGGAGTAGTTTGCTTAACAGAATTTGAGGTCTTGGTGTTTCGGACTGCCTTTGTTTTAGATTTGTGTGGTGCGCTTTACATCAGGGAATTTGTTTACAGTCGAAAATAGTCTTGGGGGCCTTCAGTGGCAAGATCTCTAGGTAGTAAGTAAAGAGGTTTGCTTTCAAATTAAGATTGAACAGGTGGACAAGGAGTATTGGGTGTCAGAGAGTATTTGGGTCTGGAGAGAGTGACGATATGCCGAGAGCAGTGCCTTAAAATATTTATGCAGCACAAGCCTGGGGGAGGTGGTCCTGTGCTAGTCCATCAAGATGGGTTAGCTTTGCCTCGTTTTCAATTTGTAAGGGTTTTTCAGTTGTTTGGCAAACTTAGGAATTGAATCCAAGGATCATGGCTCTCACTCGTTTGATATTGGGGATGCAATTGAGGCAGTGATGTTGGGATTATGTGAGAAGGTAATTTGGCTTATATGGATATACCAATCTATTTTATAGGAAGTAGATTTTGCTCATATGTAAATCAATGAATAAAGAGGTAGATGTTCTGTTAATTGTGTGTTTTGTTTCGGTGTTCAAATCTAGACACGATAGGTCAGGGTGCCATTCGACATCTGACAATTGTGGGGAACATGCCACAGGCCACAGAGGGCTTACAGGCTTAAAGGTTCCCAATCCAGCATAGTTTATTGCTCTTAACCAATTTTGGGTTATTTTAATAAAGTTGTGGCCATTTTTCTCCAATTGAGTGTCATCGGTACTTTGAAGGGTCGGGGTGAGCAGAAAACAGTGTTGGAGGGTGGTTTGGGCTAGAGTGTCATGTAAAAGCTTAGTATAGATATTAATGCACACAGTACAATGGACCATAGATTACCTAAGGGTAAGATAACTGTACTTGTTGTAATGTTCAGTAGCTCATTAAACCGTGTTGGTTTGCTAAATTGTGTATTAAATGCAGTGAGTGAAAGAATGAGTTAGATGAACTTAACACGCATTCTGTGTCTATTCCAATGTGTCACTTATTTTATCCTATATGCTTCCACATTTCTGTCTTGTTTATCAGAGATATAGCATCACCAAGGAAGAGTGCACACAATCTATTTCATGAAAAGTAATGGAGTGAGATTATTCTGAATTATTTCCAGTGGAATGGTTTTATGCATCTTTTCTGTCAGGAAATTATAAGTAAACAACTAAACACCTTTATTAAAAGTAGCAAATTGTGATTCTGAGACTACTGTGATACTGTATTTCTTAGAAAAGTAAAACCTTTTTTCGTTGTTAGTAACACTCAATTAAGTCATCCAATAATTAGCCCAGCCAAAGATGTCTGATTTGAGAACATTCAACTAGGTATCTTCATTCTTCTCTATGTTTTTCAATATATATTTCATAAAAGGTTCTTGTTCGGCGTTTTGCAAATATAGGCTTGCCAACTAGTTTTACTTTGGAAACCAGATTAAATGTTCCAAGTTAAAATCAGATTAATTGGCAATGTTTTGTTTCCTTCCTTTTTTTCATATTCAATTATTAGACGCTGAAACCTGTTTTTTTTACATGATAAAGTACAGCTAAAGGAAACGAAGGCGCCATATCAGGTAAGTGGCACTATTTCACGCTCCATACACCTTTCGGACTATTTAAACAAATTACCCAAATTATCTAATCCTAATGACAATATTTGTTCCTCTGAAGACTGTACTGTTCTTTGCTTGCTCTTAAATGAGTCTTTCAACCATGTGTGAATAAGGACAGTCCCCCCTGAGTTATTATTGCTATTCATTAAGATGTATATCGCCTGGAAAGTTGCAGGCAGAGTTATTACCTCCCAGAGACATGCAAATTAAGGCTTTGCCATAATGGATAGAAATGCCATAATGGATATGGCAAAAACTCTTTTACCACATCCGCTCAAAAAGTCAGGGGAAAACCTTACCAAAATGCATTGAAAATGTGATGGTACTTTGGAGGAAGGAGTATCAAAACATCCCTATTTACAAACTCATAGTATAATTACTTTTTGAGTTACAAATGTACTTTCTACTGTATTTGAAGAAAAATGGGTTTATTTTATAAAGGACTCCAAATGTTTAACAGTCTTAAAATTCCTTGGGTTCAGACACTGTACCACTACTTTTTAAAGACACTGCAACCACTGCATTTAGATCGTACTTGATGTCTAGTTTCATCTCTCTGTTATATTGTTATTACCCTTTCCCTAGACTAGGGCTTGTGTTTAATTCTTTAGGCAGCTTGTTCTGTGCATTCAGAAACTAACAAGAAAAAGTGGCATGCTTTCATGTTTTTCATTTCCTCCTACTGAAGGGACCATCACCACACAGTCATCACGCGCCAAGTCTAATGTACTTCACAGACATTTAATAGCAAACAACAATAATTGAACCCTTTGGAATATAAAATGACTAAATAATTTGCCAGGACAAATAACCCAACGATGCACATTTTATTTTCACTCAAATAGATAAAGAAATTATTCTAAACAGTATTTCTGACATTTGTATATTGTATACATCACATTGGCCCAGATCTAGAAAAGGCTGCTAAGCTTTAGCACACTCAGCTCCTATTTATAACGCTTGGCTCCTTTTTCTGGATTTGGGCAAATGTATTCATTAAAATGACCACAATGCACTCAGCGGTTTACAAAAGAGACAATACAATATAGAAAATTATTATAATAGGTTCAACAAACAAATCGGGCATAACGAAAGGAAATCCCTGCCCTGGAGAGCACACAATGTAAGTGATATGTTCCCTTAGGCACTTGCATGTGTCTCCCGCCCTGCTTCCCCTTTAGAATCCAGCAGCAAATGATGCCACGGACGTCGCCAACATGATGTTGCAAGCAGTTACATTACCATGGTAACGTGACGTCACAACGTTGGGACGTCACGGTTGCCATGGCAACGAGAGGCCGTGTGACATCATTTGTGACGTTCGCGGCGTCATCTGTCGCTCAATTTTGAAGGAGAAGCAGGGAAGCATAATGGAGGCACAAGTAAGTCACTTCCCATTAAGTCCGAAAGGCCAAGAGTGCGGCAAATGCAAATTCAGGGCGGACATTTTTGCCGCCTGTAGACGGATGTTCACAGAGGTACACAATTGGAGGCTTTTATAAGGGGAAATTATAATAAGGCTTTATTGTGCCTTTTCCTTTTCACCAGGAAATCATCCAAACACAGGGGGGGGGAACAAAGCTTAATTCCCTTGGGAGTATTTCTAGTGAAATCCCATGCAATTCACAACTCCTAGTTAAGCAGGTCTCCCAGCCCCAAACACATAGCATGACATAAGCAGATATAAGAAGTCTCTTTAGAATGAAAGTCTTATCTGTTAGCTGCTGTAGAGTAAGCTTCTCTGCTCTCCTGGAACCACACCAGTGCGTGCACAGAAAATCAGCATCCAGGTTTACAAGTCTTATTTGGTGTCTTGCAATCAGCTATGCTTGGCAGAGCTCAAGACCGGTCAGCTCCAGAGATGTGTGTTCTCTCCAAAGGTCAGCTCTCATTCAGAGCTAAGGAGTCACTTCGTGTCTCAAAGGCAGGCTTTTTCTACCACCTCTAATCAGGCAGGTGGTGTTAGTTAATTTGCTACCAGCCGTCAACCACCACACTGCTGGATTAGAGGCATATTTGTGAACAGGGATAAGTCCCCTGTTATATACCTCCCCTGTTTGTGGGAAGCTCGGGCTTACCATGGCCAAAGCCCATCCTTCCACTCTCATTCGAGATCTTTCTATGAATTGAATGTGAGTGGATGGAGGAAGAGAACACTCTGTCCCACTGGGATTGGAGCCCTTTCTCCAGTTTATTTTTGTCTCCTCCCGAAGGTGCTTGAGATCAGCACTCCTCAGTCGCTCGAGGAGGACTTTTTCAACGTAAAGTCTTTTTATCGCGTGCGCGGTCATGAGATTTCTGTTGCGTCGGGCACTCCTCTTTTTGTAGACAAAGTGTAAGGCAACAGTTGTAGAGCAGTTAGGACTAACCCTTAGAGTTTTCTGCTCTTGAAGCGGTCTTTCTGCAGTTTCTCCACACCACGGAGTCGCCAGTTCAGCTTCTTTGGGACTGAGTTGTACCTCCACCTCCTTTTCCAGAGAACGTCCTATTTTTTCAGCTTCCTCAGCTAAGGATTCTTCTGGCTTTGATTCTGCACTCCTACCTCTATTTGTTGCCTGTTGGGCAGCTGTAGGTTTGGCTAGTGCTTTCTTAGGTGGCTCAAACTTTGTAATTTTGTTTTGAAGTTGCGTGGAGTCCCCAACTCTCACTGTACCCTTGTCCTTACGGGCATTAGTTACTGTGGGATACTGGTGCTTGGGCAAAGCCAATACCTTTTTCCGTATTGGAGGAATCTGTAAGTTACTGGCCTGCAGAGTCTCAACCTGTTTGAGTGCGTCTTGCAAGTCTCTTCTCAGGGAATCTATCTGCGCACTTTGCTTCCTCTGAGTATGTATCAGAGTCTCCTTCATATTCTGGAGCTCTGTAATTTTTCTCGTCAAGGTTGCCGCTGCGTCTGTTTTCTCCTTGGTGTACTGACTCAAGGGAATGGAGCAGTCTCTCTGTCTCTCCAGCTCTTGCTCCAGTTTCTGAGCCTTCTCACGCTCCCTCTCATACAGAATCACCTGGTATCGAAGCTCCGCTTCCAATGATGCTCTGAAGACATGCAGCGTGGCCTTTAGCTCCTCATACTGCTCTGTGGGGACGTACTGGGTATTCAGACGTTCCTGCAGCGCTTGTACCTCTTTAGCAGCCTGCAGTTTTTCTTCCTGTAGCATTTGCTGCTTCTCCTCAGCATACTGGAGGTGTGTACGCAGACCTTGCAGTTGGTTCTGCAGTCGGTGCTCTGCTTCAAACTTTTCCTTGACTTCTTCTGTCAACTGAAATTTTTCTTGTTTCAGTTTTAAGTTTTCTCTTTTTAATCTTGAATTTTCTCTTTTTTCAGTCTCTGTATTCTTCAGGGCTTCTTTGCAGTCCTCCTTCCATTTACGCACATCTGCTTTGAGAATGACACTCTCCTGGCATGAGACTTCCTTCTCTAGGTTGAGAGTCTGAAACTCCTTCTGAGAAACTTTGAGATCTGTATCAAGATTACCAATAGTTTCTTTGGCAATGTCCAGCTCCTCAGTGAGACTGTGTAGTTCCTTTCTGGAAACTTCCAGGTCTGTGTGACAGCTGTTGGTCTCATGATGTGAGGCATCAAGTGCTCTGCGGAGTGTCTGAACCACTTTCTGAGATACGTCCACTTCTATCCGGACACTGTTGACCTCCTGTTGTGAGGCATTCAGCTCTATACGAAGAGTGTGAACCTCTTGCTGGAAGACTGTCATCTGCTTCAGTGCCTCCTCATTCTTCCGCTTTAGCGTAGCCACCATTTTATCAGATTGGCTCTGCTTTTCATCCATGGAGGAAATAGTAGCCTTTGCAGTATCTAGCTCAGTCTTGAGATCCTCCAATTCGGTCTTGGCCGCAGAGTAAATTGCAAGCACAGTCTTCTGTAGCTCAGCGTTATTTTCTCTCTCCCTTTCCAATTCTTCACAGAGCAGATCACAGTCATGCCTGGCATTTTTCACGGCATCTTCAGGGTTGGTCTAGGGATCATCACTCACTGGTTCCGGCTCCACTTCCCTGGGATGGTTGGTTGAGGGTTCCTCACTGTTGGCACCGGACAGACACTTCTTTGGGGTACATGATTTCTGCCTTGGGCCCTCTGGATATTCGGTTACCCGCGGGACGAATTCTCCATTTTCTCTAGGCTGCAGGGCAGCTCGGTCCCCCTTTTTCTCCACAGGATCTGCGGACGTGTCTGTTCCTTCCACTTTTTCTTTTTCCACTTCTTTGTTTTGGATGACTCTGTCCCATCCGGAATACTGGGGTCTCCTTCTTTATTTGATACTTTAGCAGCTTCATTATATACGCCAGGCTTTTCTTGCAGTTGCTTTAGCTGACAGAAATATTGGGTGATCTTCTGCTCCCGCTCTGTCTCCTGCTGATCATATTCGTCATCAAAGGGGGCGGTCTTTTCTGTTCGTGCTGAGTTCAGGCACCCCCACCATTCTTGGGGTGTTTTGTGGGTGTGACTCGGTTCGGGTTCCCCGTAAGAGAGGTCTTCCTCTTTATTGGACTGGAAGGGCCACTCTTCCGTGGGGTAGGGTTCATTAGAGGAATGCTGCATCTTGTCCTCCATTTTTAGGCTATCAGGTGTAATTTTCTTCCTGACCTCAGGAGGCACTATTGCAGCTGTTGCCACTGTATTTGCTAGAACCCCCAATTGTGGTAGTCCTATAGATGGGCATATTTTGCTTGTAGAGGTTGTAGCTCTCACAGGCATCTCTGTAGACTTTTCTTTCTTGGGAAAATTTATTTATTTATTTATTTTAATATCAGCAGTACTGTGCATGCATTTTCTTTTATCAGGTATACAAGTTGTGCAGTTGCTAGGTAAAAAAAGTCTATTTGCTCTACACCATTTATTTGCTAGGTGCAATCGCTCCGCTTCAGCAACAGAATTTGGTTTTCTGCCTGAGTTCAGTAATTTTCAGTCTCATCTTTGGGTATTATGGCATTCACACTTCACACTTTGGGTGTCTGTTTTTGCTCCCAAGATATATATAGGCAGACTTTTTTACTTGCAGAAAAAAAACATTCTTTCATTCCTGGCAGGGTGACTCAACACTCAGCATTTGTTTGCTAAAAATTCCCCTGCTTCAGCACAGTCTTGTATCAATTTTCACACTTTTCTGCATATACTCCATTCACAGCTGGTAGCCCTATGCGGTGTGGCAACCTTTATTTGCAAAATCAGTACCACTCGTGGGTCACCATCTGTATTCACTGCTTCAGCGAAACTTTTGAAAACAACAACCACCTATCCCTTTTTAAGGGCTGACTCACTTCTTGAACCCTGACTATGGCTGGAAGGCAAAACCCCTATTTCAATGACCATATTACACTTTGTGATAGGCAAAATAATGTTTAGCTACTTCAGCAGTCTCTTCTGGGGTTTTGTAAGTTTCAGTGCAGTGTGTATCCCTTTAACTCTGATCTCTGCTGCATGAGGGTTTTTTTTTCCAGACTGTTTGTAGGCCAAAAAGCATAACAAAAAATTTCACATAAAAATCACCGGTCCTTTTTAACTTCAAAGACACCTCTTATCCCACTTCTGACACCACATGTAGACAGACGTTCACAGAGGTACACAATTGGAGGCTTTTATAAGGTGAAATTATAATAAGGCTTTATTATGCCTTTTCCTTTTCATCAGGAAATCATCCAAACACAGCGCGGGAAACAAAGCTTAATTCCCTTGGGAGTATTTCTAGTGAAATCCCATGCAATTCACAACTCCTAGTTAAGCAGGTCTCCCAGCCCCAAACACATAGCATGACATAAGCAGATATAAGAAGTCTCTTTAGAATGAAAGTCTTATCTGTTAGCTGCTGTAGAGTAAGCTTCTCTGCTCTCCTGGAACCGCACCCGTGCGTGCACAGAAAATCAGCATCCAGGTTTAGAAGTCTTATTTTGTGTCTTGCAATCAGCTATGCTGGGCAGAGCTCAAGACCGGTCAGCTCCAGAGATGTGTGTTCTCTCCAAAGGTCAGCTCTCATTCAGAGCTAAGGAGTCACTTCCTGTTTCAAAGGCAGGCTTTTTCTACCACCTCTAATCAGGCAGGTGGTGTTAGTTAATTTGCTACCAGCCGTTAACCACCACACTGCTGGATTAGAGGCACATTTGTGAACAGGGATAAGCCCCCTGTTACACCGCCCCAAAATTGTTCCACCTTAGGCCCGGCCCTAATGAGAAATCTGACACTGGGTATGTTAGGAGACTTAAAGAGACAGCAGGTGAAGTAATAAATGCAGTTAGATGGCAGTGCTTGGCCACAGTGGTTGGTAGGACATAGGAGCGACTGTGGGTGTAACGGGTGCTCGTCACAATCTGGACTGAAAGGCGAGGTCGAGTTGGGGATATAGAAACACCAACCTGGAGCCACAATGTTGCATCTGGAATGCAGATGCATAGTCGTGGGTAGCCGGGTCAGGATTGGAGAGATGAGAGTAGTAGGGGTCACGTTGCCGAGGTCGAGGGTAGTAGAAGTTAGCGTAGTAGGTATCCAAGATGAGATCGAGGGTAGGAGCCAGGAGGGTAGGACTGTAGGTAAGTCAATAGCAAGGGTCCAGGTAAACTGCAAGGAAAGACAAAGCACAGCAAGGCAAGGCAAGGCAGGACAAGGGATAACAGAGTGCTTGCGACCAGTACAATGTCACATGGTACAAACTCTTATGCTCAGCCAAATTGGCAGAAGCAAAGACTGAGCATATAAAGGGTGAATCAGCCAATCGCTGATCTGCAGGTCAGCAGACGCTGAAAGTGAAACCAGAGTGCTGATTTGTTGCTGTGCAGAGTGCACACAGCAGGAGTTGATGAGGGAAGCCTGCAGCAAGTCTGAATCAAACTCTGGACTCAAACTCTGCATCCGATCCTCACAGTGGGTCAGTAGCCATGAGTCTAGGCAATTGAAATGCTTCATTTAAGAGATGGTTTTAAGTTTAACTGAAAGGCAGGGAGATAAGGTGCTTGGCGTATACGGAGTGTGAGGGAGATCCATAGCTAAGAGGAAGTGAGGGAAAAAGATTTTAGGGGAGAGAGAGCTGTAAAGGTGTAAGGGATGGAAATGAGATGAACATACAGATCAACAGGAGACGAAGACAGGTTAGCAACCTAGATCAAAAATGTGCAATGAGAGGTACAGATGCAGCGGCCATTATTCGATCATTTCTCTGCGCCATTTTCGGAAAGTCTGTTGTATTCCACGCGACATTCACACGTTAATCTTCCGTGAAGGCTGTCAATCACGCTCATGTTTACCGTTGTGGATTTTCCGTAATTAATGTAATTGTGATTTGATTGGGTGCAGTTCTGCATATTTACACCAGATGGCAAAAGTGAATCCCTTTGCACAGGGCAACCAGTGAGTTGTGTGTAGTCAATTTGCAGGTGTTTAAAAACTAGATAAAAAGAGTGGCCACAACAGTCATCCATTTTAAATTGACCTTGCTCGCTGAAAAAGTTATCAAATTTAGGCGTTTCATAATTAAAACCTCCACAGTATACACAATGCCTATCCCGTTATTGTACAGTACATTGCTATTCCTGCAATTGCTGAATGGACATCATGTCAAGTAAAGTCATGTCAAGTCCTTATACCAAACCACAATGTAGTTACGCATTTCTCATATTTTCTGCAATTAATGCTGGAACAGATAAGAAGGCGATTTTAGCAGAGATTTACGTCTATATAATTGAAAAAAAAGAATTCTTCAAATTTTCACTGAACCAACGTGGCTAGAAGCATTCGATAAGGCAAACATTAACTAATGATAATTGCTTTTTTTGCACAGCCCCTCCTCTGTGAGATACCTGTACAAGAGAATATTGGTCTGTGCCCCCAGCTTTTGCTGGTATGTTTGCTCATGATGACTCCAAAAGAAGAAAGGTCGGGTTTGATCCATTTAATATTCGTACAGTACCTGTACGTACTTCCCGACCCTGCAGTGTACAGGTACCCAAACCGGCTTCCCAATACTATTGCAATAACGGGCCGACCGAGACTGAAACCTGGTGAGCAGGAATCCTTGCTACCTGGCCCGCCTGATTACCGGCTTCAGCAGGCACCTGTCAACTATAATGTTGATTACATGAGTGATCCCAGCTTTTACGCCCAATGCTATACACCCCTGACTTTGGGTCATCTCCACCCGGTTGGCAATGTATATAATGAAGATAAAGATAATGCAGACTACATGAGTGACCCCAGCTTGAACGCACAATACACCTCTGACATTGGCTTATCTCCACCCATTTGTCAAAGTTTATAATGAAGGTAAATACAATGTACTCTACAGTATTAACTTTAATTCCCCTAGATTTTCTGGGGGGGGGCGCGGCAGTTATAGAGGTCCAGCGCTCTCCCCCCAGGCATTTATGTTAAATGCCAGGGGATCGCACGAAGCCTCCATAATACACTTACAGTACCTTCCCTTCCAGCAACGCATCGTCATGGTAACCCAGCGACAAATGACCATGGCAACGTGACGTCACTTGACCCTGCGCCGAGGAGAGCAGCCTGGCTTAGTGTACTGTATGCCTGCCATAGCCTGTCAATGCTTGTACACATGTGCACTAGAGCGTGACTTGACGCATGCGCACTACCGGAATTTATAGCACAATTTTTTTTTTCCAGAAACGAAATTTTGAAATTGAGCGTCAAAAGATAAGGATTAAGTTCGATGGAACTCTAATATCGTTTTTAAACGTTGCCTTTTTTACTTTTATACCGTCAGTATCACCAGCTTCACACTTTTAAAACGTTGCCACGCTACAATATTATTTTGAACACATTATGCACTGTGATTCAATTACATGTCATAACCTGTAATAAAATTTCACACAGAGATGTTGATCAATGTTAAGATTTAGAAAATAACTACATTTGCAAACTGTTCAAACAGTTGTTTTCTAAACCTTCACGATCATCCGTGCAGTACTGTAAGACAGACAAATTGAGTTGCATCTCACCTCCCTTTCACCCCCACAAAACAAAGGCATGGGACTACAATACTGTAGCTATCTAAAAGTTTAAGATGCTTTTATGATTTGTCTGCTGGTATAGAAATTTACATTTCCTGATTCCTCACGCATGTGCATTGTGAACTAGTGTACAAAAGAAAGCCTTCACTGCCAATCGGACTTACAATACTGTAGAAATCCAACAGTAAACAAAAAAAATGTAGGTAACATTTTTTTGAGGAGAAAATTATTGTGAGCTGTAAACAAAACCTTATGTGATGCATTTTTTTAATACTTAATCAATTTTAACATTTATAAAATCACTACGTTTTTATTTCTCTATGACCTAGAGACACTAATTCTTTGCCTCTGTGTTTACCAGGGAAGAATCAAGTTCAATAGTAGTGCCGCAGGAGGAAGCCACAACCTCCATATTAATGAACAATTGGTTAACTGAGGAAGAAGTTCATAAGCGACTTGAAAAAATTAAAGTTAATAAGGCACCTGGCCCCGATGGCATACATCCAAGAGTTCTCAAGGAGTTAAGCTTAGTAATAGCAAAACCATTATAGTTAATATTCAAGGACTCCATTTCCACAGGCTCAGTACCACAAGATTGGTGTAAAGCGGATGTGGTGCCTATATTTAAAAAGGGAGCTAGATCACAACCGGGAAATTACAGACCTGTAAGCCTGACTTCAATAGTAGGGAAACTACTTGAAGGCTTAATACGGGATAATAATCAGGAAAACCTAATGGAAAATAAAATTATTAGTAATAGTCAGCATGGATTTATGAAGTATAGATCTTGCCAAACTAACCTTATATGTTTCTTTGAGGAGGTAAGTAGGAATCTAGACCAGGGTAATGCCGTTGATGTGGTCTACTTAGATTTTTCAAAGGCTTTTAATACGGTTTCACTCAAGAGGTTGGTGTACAAAATAAAGAAAGTTGGAATCAGTAATAATATATGCACCTGGATTGAAAACTGGTTAAAGGACAGACAACAGAGGGTTGTCCTAAATGGAACTTTTTCAGGTTGGGTTAAAGTCGTGAGTGGAGTACCCCAGGGATCGGTACTGGGATCCCTGCTTTTTAACTTGTTTATTAATGACCTTGAGGTTGGGATCGAGAGCAAAGTCTCCATCTTTGCTGATGATACTAAATTGTGTAAGGTAATAGAATCAGAGCAGGATGTAATTTCTCTTCAGAAGGACTTGGCGAGACTGGAAACATGGGCAGGTAAATGGCAGATGAGGTTTAATACAGATAAATGTAAGGTTATGCATTTGGGATACAAGAATAAAAAGGCGACTTACAAATTAAATGGAGATATATTGGGGAAATCCTTGATGGAGAAGGATTTAGGAGTGCTTGTAGACAGCAGGCTTAGCAATAGTGCCCAATGTCATGCAGTAGCTGCAAAGGCAAACAAGATCTTATCTTGCATCAAACGGGCAATGGATGGAAGGGAAGTAAACATAATTATGCCCCTTTACAAAGCATTAGTAAGACCACACCTTGAATATGGAGTACAATTTTGGGCACCAATCCTAAGAAAAGACATTATGGAACTAGAGAGAGTGCAGAGAAGAGCCACCAAATTAAAAAAGGGGATGGAAATTCTAACTTATGAGGAGAGGCTAGCTAAATTAGATTTATTTACATTAGAAAAGAGGCGTCTAAGAGGGGATATGATAACTATATACAAATATATTCAGGGACAATACAAGGAGCTTTCAAAAGAACTATTCATCCCACGGGCAGTACAAAGGACTCGGGGCCATCCCTTTAGGTTGGAGGAAAGGAAATTTCCCCAGCAACAAAGGAAAGGGTTCTTTACAGTAAGGGCAGTTAAAATGTGGAATTCATTACCCATGGAGACTGTGATGGCAGATACAATAGATTTGTTAAAAAAAAGGTTGGACATCTTTTTAGATGGGAAAGGTATACAGGGATAAACCAAATAAGTATACATGGGCAGGATGTTGATCCAGGGATTAATCCGATTGCCAATTTTTGGAGTCAGGAAGGAATTAATTTTTCCCCTTAATGGGGTTTTTGTTTGCCTTCCTCTGGATCAATAAGTATAGATATAGGATAAAGTATCTGTTGTCTAAATTTAGCATAGGTTGAACTTGATGGACGGAAGTCTTTTTTCAACCTCATCTACTATGTAACTATGTAACTATGTAACTATGACTCTTCAAGGGACTGAAATTTTTTGTTTATATTTTACAACATTTCAAATGATTTCTTTCAACTTTCCTGCACGCTCATCACAGCATTATGTACAGGTATACCAAGATGAAACATTTTAGCTGCTCCTTCCTCCCCACAAAACAATGAAAAGTCATTTGACTCATTATCAACACCCCCCACCCCCCCCCCCCAGCCGATCCAGGACATTCACACAGAAAGATATATTACGTATGCTTCGGGTCTTAAATGGCTGATAAGTAGAACTGCTTCACAAGGCATATCCATTTATTTCTTCTTTTTTTCTCTTGAAAGGATTCATAAATGAGTGATTTGAAGAAACACTTTGTCATGCTTTTTTAAATATATTTCAACATTGTTCAAATCACAACATTATTATTTTAGCAATGAGGTTGCTTCTTACTGTATAATTGGGCTTTGCAGGTGTAATTTATTCAGTTAAGAATATTTTATCAATTGTTACACGGTCAACCCAGAATTACACAAAGATGAAACAATTTACGGAGTTGCACCCTCCCTCACACCTCCCTCAGTAAACCGAGCAAAGGGCATTCGACTCCTTATCAACACCTCCACTCCCCCGGGCCATGGGACCTTAAACAAGAAAGTAACATTAAGTTTGAGCCTTTTGTTCTTGGCCGAGAATTTACTTTGCCTTGTTTCACATGCATGCGCATGCCTCAGAAGTCCTGCATACTAAATGGTCTACAATGACTTCACTGCCAAAGTGAAATTCAAGTCCAAAAAAATAAAAATAAAGTCATCTTGGTTTTTTTCTCGAGCAAGCCTTAATAAATGAGTGATTTTAGGGAAAACTTTGTTATTCATTTTTTATCATATTTGATCAATTTTTACATTTATAAAATCACTGCATTTTTATTTCTCTATTATGTTGCATTTTGCATTATAATTAGATCTTGCATGTGTAATTAATTTGGGGGAAGAACCCCACAACCCCCCCCAAAAAAATACTAATTATTTTTTTTGAGGGGGGGAGGGGGGAATTCTATTCAACACCTTCAACTTTGGGTAGGCTTGGTCTGCTTACAGTATCATACTGTTTATGGAAACATCAAAACAGTTCAAATTATTTCTTTCAACTTTAATCCTGCAGACTCATCACAGCATTATGTACACCAAGATGAAACATTTGGCTAGTTTTGACTAATCTATTTTTTAATTCCATGGGGTTTAGCTGAGTCACCTCAGCCGGTGTAAATTACCTTTTGTCATTGAGAGAGGGGGGGGAATTAGGACAAACTATTGACTATTATGCACAAAGTAGAATAAACTTGTACACCCCCCCCCCCTTCCAGAAGTGTTGCATCTGTGAAAGGAAAAAAAATGGCTGCAGGATTAGTGGATTGGAGGCCTTGACTGGTTAACAGTACTGAAAGACACACAAAACGAATGAACTACAGTATAACTTGCCATAGAGGAATTTTTAAATAAAATAGGTAATACACGTCTAATACAAATACTATACATACAGTTCTGTATATAATTAAGTATATGTCAAGTGGAGAATAAGCGCAGACATAAAATGGTTAACGTTCAATTACCTTTAATAGAAGGCTAACATTTAATCAGGTTATTGTCAGTACTATACTTACCTGTACTATATTTACTGTACCTGTACTTACCTTACTACAGTACAGCACAGTACCTTACTAAATACCGGTGGCATTACCATTACGCTCTAAAAGAACAAGCAAAGCACTGCTAATATGTCTATGTAGTTGTTGCATCTTTGTACAGTCAGTATGTCGTTCCAGAAACTCATTATTCCTTGTATTAATTCCTACTTTTTGGACGGTTTAACAACCTTTCTTATATGATCCTTCAGCTCATGCCATACCAGTTGGAAGAGGTTCAAATCTGTTGATCTGGAATGGGAGGGGGAAAAATGGCAAATTAGTTGAACAGATACAAACAGTTTAAAACAATGAGAAAAAGTCCATGTACACTGGAGCACTTACTCCGGTGGC
This sequence comes from Ascaphus truei, assembly GCF_040206685.1. NCBI lineage: Eukaryota > Metazoa > Chordata > Amphibia > Anura > Ascaphidae > Ascaphus > Ascaphus truei. The sequence goes on along the minus strand of NC_134494.1, from coordinate 53,499,288 downwards.
GTCTTAACCTAGTTGATACCACTCGCAAGAATATAGGTAGTAGAGGTGGTATCACTTAGTGAAAAAATAGGTGCAAAACCAGCGCTTATGCAAACAAATAATATAAAAGCAACCTTAGATGCAGTGTCCAATTGGTAGTCCTGGAGCTGCCTAAAGAGATTGTTCTGGTATCTTTCACCCAGACTGGAAATTGTGGAAAAAAGCAACCTCCTCTGGCGCTGAGGAAAGGATATGGAGTGGATAGAGGACGCAATTCTTCTTTTCACCAATGACCTCAGGAGAAAAGAGAAAGACAAAACATGCAGAATGCCTGCAATGGTGCATTACCCAGGGATATAGATGAAAAAGAGCAATTTATTACAATATAAAAATAACCATTAAAAATGCAATGTTATACATAAAATATATGAGTGCCTCAGCACTAGACCAATAGATCTTCCAACTTGCTCCGCCTTGATAAAAATTGGAATCCTACTCACCAGAAGTGAACAGGACATGTGCACTGGTTTAAAGGTCTTTTCCGCCGGAACAGCCGTTCGCTGTGGGGTGCAATACGTCCGCTTCTGAGGGAGGATCAGCTTCTGTGCTCCGTGAAGAATTGCTACCGGAGAACACTCGATCAACGCTCGATCAACTCCTCCGCTGACGTCACCCGTGAATGTCCACTGCTACGGTGTCCCTGCGGTGCCAGAAAACCTTCCAACGCGTTTCGAAACCTCAAATGATGTGTTTCTTCGTCAGGGATCCCTCCCCCCCTCCTTTCAAAGAGATCACACACACACCCCCTCCATGAGGTGCAGAGAGTTCAGTGCTGCCAGAAACAGCAGCCACCCTCCTCCCCTGTCAAATCTGTGTGAGCTGCACGTGCAGAAGGAGCTGTGTGTGTCTCTGTGTGTGTTTGTCTGTGTATCTCTCTGTGTGTGTGTATCTGTGTGTGTGTTTCTCTGTGTGTGTGTGTATCTCTGTGTGTATCTGTGTGTGTGTGTGTGTGTGTGTCTGTCTCTGTGTGTGTGTGTGTGTCTGTCTCTGTGTGTGTGTGTTTCTCTGTGTGTGACCTTCCATTCTCTCCCTCTCCCCTTCCCTCCTATCCCTCTCCCCCCCTCTCTCCTCCCTGCTGCTCCTCTCTCCCCCATTCCCCTCTCCCCCCATTCCCATCTCCCCCTCCCTTCCCTCTCTCTCCCTCCCTTCCCCCTCTATCCCCCCTTGCCCCTCTATGCCCCCCTTTCCCCTCCCTCCCCCTTCCCCATCCTTCCCCCTCTCTCACTCTCTTCCCCCTTTATCCCCCTCTCACTCTCTCCCCTCTCTATCCCCCCTTCCCCCTCTCTCCCACCCTTCCCCCTCTCTCCCACTCTTCTCCCTCCATTCCCCCTGTCCCCCTCCCTTCCCCACCCTTCTCCCCCCTCCCCTCTCTCTTCCCCCTCCCCCTCTCTCTCCCCCTCTCCTCTCTCTCCCCCCTGTCTCTCTCACCCCCTCTCTCTCTCCCCCTCTCTCTATCTCTCCCCCTCTCTCTCTCCCCCCTCTCTCTCTCCCCCCAGAAAAAAAAATTCTGCACATTTAATATAGTGTGTTTTCCCCCCAAATGTTTTTATTAAATCAAGGGTGCGTCTTAGAATTGATGGTGTCTTAGAATCGAGGAAATAGGGTAACTACAGTATACTGTAGCACATAAACAGTGTTTTTACTGTACTGTAGATACACAAAGAGCAGTACTACTGTACAACAGATACAATTGACAATTTGACATACACGCATGCGCAGAAATGTGATGACACATGTGTTTCAACAAGGTTCCAATTTGACATGCACGCAAGCGCAGAAAGGTGAGCAAAGTTGTATTTTTGTATTATTCATTTTAACTTTATTATCCTGTACAAATAAAACATTTAATTCGTTAAAAATACTTTTTGTTGTGTGTGTTCATATTTTAAATCTTCTACAGTTCGAGAATTTTTGTATAGCTAAAAGCTAAGGAGCCTCAGAAAGAATTTCTTTCCCATGTACTGTACTATATACAGTATGAATTCATATTTTTAATCTTCAAATTACAATTACACACACAATTTAATTATTGTACAGGAACAAAAGACAGGTTGAATTGCAATTAGATTTTTTTAAGACAACTCGCGATCGCCACTTGAGTTTCTTGACGGTATTGCAGAAAATGCTAAGATGCCATTTGCTGCACTCGAACAAAACATTAGTAAACCCAGGTCTTAACGCAGGAAATTTTCAAGAAATCTCAAACCAACACGGGGTGTGCAAAGGAATACAACCCGTGAAATGATAGGATATCGGCCGCTGCATCTGTATTAGGAGAAACAGGATAGAGCTTAGTTATGGATACCAGGAGACATAGAATATGAGGAAGAAAGTGATCAACAGTATAGAAAGCAGCAGATAGATCGAGTAGAATAGGTAGAATTTACTTTGGGATTTTGTTTCATGGAGATCATTGGCTGCTGTAGTGATCCCAGTGTCCGTTGAGCCAGATTGTAAAGGGTCCAGGAGGGCATGGGAATAAAGAAGGTTGATCACACAGGAGAACACGAGATGTTCTAGCAGTTTGGAGGCAAAAGGCAGGAGGTATACAGGAAGGTAGTAATGGTGCAGAAGTAATTAGGATAGAGGTATGTAAATAGTGGTGCACTGCATGGGCACAGGCAAAGGTGGATGGAAGGAGAAATGAAGATGTGTGGATAGAAGGAGGAGATTGGGGAATGTGGAGAGAACAGAAAGTTTTACAAAGGAGTGAGGAAAGTGAAAACAGAAAAAGGTATAGGGAGTGCATATTGGGATGCAGATAGTAGGGAGAGACAAAGGAAGAAGGAGTGAATTACCAGATAAAGCAGGATTTGAGCAGTATGATTGGAAGAGCAGATGTGTAAAGAAGGGTTGACTGAGGCTTACAAGGTTATAGTGTTTCTGTTGTACATAAATTGTCAGAGCACTTTAAAATGTTGCGTTCTCACAGTTACAGAGTGGTTGATCAACTGTTGAAAGCTGAATACAGTTCTTCCTTTCTTGTTCACCTCCAATTCAACTTCAGCTTAACTACACCAACATTTAAAATGTGTCACAGCCAACTATATTAGCACAGCCGACATTGGCTTACTTATTGCATGCCAATACAAAGAATGGAAGGGTTGTGACTAATAAGTAGAGACAGAGGGACATACAGTACCAAAGATATGTGATAATATATATGTTGTAGCCAGGTTAAATTGATCAAAGTGAAAGCACCTTGATTTAGAGAAAGAGAGACATACCTATGTGAAGAAATGAATCAGAATCCGTCCAGATAGACGCATATATATTTTTATCTATATAATATGTATATTTAAATATGAAAGAGTTCTAGAGATAATAACTCCACTGACACTTAAAATGTGGCATTTAAGAGGGCACAACCAACTACTTATAAGTAATAATGGGAAACCTTTGCCTCTAATCTTTCCGTAGATACTGGGTGCCACCATCCCAATTTTAGTATTACAAGTTAGTTTATGAATTGTACTGTATATTATGTCAAACCTTCCAACTTAATCCAATTTGTTTTAAAGACACTAAGTGCTTGGTTTTGGAATAGTAACCTAGATTTTCAAGGGGTGGGTGGGAGGGGAAAGAGAGCTAATTTAATAGGAAAGCGGACATGCAGAATTTCTTTTAATGTTTCTGATGCTGTTCGGCAATGCTGAAAGAGCGAAAGAAAAGAAAAAAAAAGTCATAATAGACTTACATTATACCCAAATAAAATCATTCTGAGATGATTGAAGAGAAATAGTGAAGGGAAAATGCCTCAAGCTTCACAGTCTGTTTATACATTGCCTTTTATACCTTTTCATCACAATTACCTAAAGTGGCACATTTGTATTTTTGTAATGTATGGAATTCATTACATAGCTTTGCAATGAAATTATCACACTGTGGCTGGGACATCTGCACCCTGTCATACATCATTCTACTCATTTCTAGTTAATTTAATCCTAATATCTGCCTCCATGATAAGACAGATGTTCAGATATACAACAGCGTCTATGAATTTTTGCCTTGAAGAAACTTTATACTGTTGATTGGAATGACATCTTTCAGACATACTTATAAAGTTATGTTTGTATGTGTAGTTTTTTTTTATTACTGTTTTCTCCTTGATTCGCCCCGCTGTGCATAATATTCCACTGCAACATATTCTATTTAAATTTGATAGATGGAAGATAGACAAAGTGAGTTAATATCAATATTAATTTTTGATATTTAAAAGTACATTTCATGGAATAAAAAAATGTGTTAATCGGTAACAATGTATGCAAGTAAACGTATGAGCAGTGCTGTACATAATAGAATAATAAAGATAAAGGACCATGTTTACTAAGTGGTGCTGTGTGATCAAAACATTTTATGGCCATGCAAATTAATGAGCTGCAAGGAGTCTTATGACAAAACACCAAATAGTCAATATGGGTCACAATGATATTTACTATTGTAGTGACCATTACTTTATCTGTAAACGTTTTAGAAGATTATGAATAACAGTATGTTTGTTGCACATTAAGGGGCCTATTCACAAAGCAGTGATAAAATCGGTGCATTCACGCCTGACTATGCATTTATTTATCGCGCTGTAAGACACGAAGTCAAAAATGGTATTCACTATGAAATGAAGGCCATTTTTCCTAAGGCCGATAAAAAAATGCACTAGACGCTGCGTCTCCATGCACGATTCTTATAGGCGATCGTGCAATAAAAATATTGATTTTGATAATAGTGTGTGGGAGGAGGGGGGTCTTCTGAGCTGAACTGCATTAATTTCAGCCTTGGGGACCCGCTCCTTCCCAAGATACAGGCCCCAGTATGGGGTGCAGGTGTCCCCTGTGCTTTTAAATGTCCCGCGTCACGTGACAGTGGGATTTAAATCCTGCACTGGGATACCGGCACCCCCTAACAGGGCCTGTATCTCAGAAAGTAGGGGGTCCCCAAGGATGAAATAATCACGGTTGACCTCAGAAGACCCCCTGCTCCCGCACACAAGTATCAAAACCCCTATAAAAAATAAACAACATTTGTTACCGTAGCAGCTATCCGCTATGGTAATGAAGCTGCTTTAATGTAATTATTATTAATAGTGTGCGAGAGCAAGGGGTCTCCAGAGATGAACTGCATTCATTTCAGCCTCAGGGACCCCCTGCTTCCTGAGTTACAGGCCCTGATATGGGGTGCCGGTATCTCCTCCATTATTTAAATCCCCCGGTCACGTGACGCAGCCAATTGAAAAATGGCAGCGATACCGGCACCTGATGCCCCATACCAGGGCCTGTACCTTGGGAAGCAGGTGGTCCCTGAGATATAAATCAAAGCGGTTCAGCTTAGGAGACCCCCTGCTCCCGTACACTAGTATCAAAACCCCCCATAAAAAAATCAACAAAATTTGTTGCCGTAGCAGCTATCCGCTATTGTAAGCTGCATTAATGTAATTTTTATTAATAGTTGCGGAAGCAAGGGGTCTCCTGAGATGAACTGCATTCATTTCAGCCTCAGGGACCCCCTGCTTCCTGAGTTACAGGCCCTGATATGAAGTGCTGGTATCTCCTCCATTATTTAAATCCCCCGGTAACGTGACGCAGCCGATTTAAAAATGGTGGCAATACCGGCACCCGATGCCCCATACCAGGGCCTGTAATTTGGGAAGCAGGTGGTCCCTGAGGCATAAATCAAAGCAGTTCAGCTCAGGAGACCCCCTGCTCCCACACACTATTAGAAATAATTACATTAAAGCAGCTTCATTACTGTACCATGGCGGCTAGGGGTTAAGGCTCAAAAGCAGGTTTATTGGGGGAAGATGGGGTGAGTGAAGGGGGCACTTTGCTCTTCACTCACCCCCTGTGTCCCCATTAAACATTACAATATGTACTACCCACAATACACAACCCACCCACCCCTTATTACCCCCACATAAAAGCATTTTTTATTTTTTCTGCACAGGATTGATACCAGAGGCCAGTAGGGATCCTCAGGTGGTCCCTGCGGTTGTCCGTGGGTCTCCTGATGGTCCCCGTAGATGTGCAGGGGCCCCAAGGGTGTCCAAGGGTTCTTGGGTGGTTCCCGCAGGTGTCTGGGGGTCCTCAGGTGCGGGTTTCCGGGGCCCTCCGGGTTGAACCCATGGGTGTCCGGGTGCCCCACAGGTATCATGGGGTCCTCAAGTGGTTCCTGAAGGTGTCTGGTGATCCTTGGCTGGTCTCCACAGGCGTCCGGGGGCATCCAGGGGTCCCCGCTAGCCTGCGGTATCAATCCTGTGCATGAAAAAAAAATTGCAATACATTCAAATAAATACACACTCCTCCCCAATACATACAGTACAGTAATGGGCAAAATTACTATTATCCAGATATGGATAATAGTGCATTTGCCCATTTAAAATAAAACATAAATCAGCAGCATAAAGTAAATAAAACTGGCACTTCCCCTGCCAGGATAAAGGTCATCCTCATCCTCATCACCATCCTTGTCCTCCCTGGTGCATCAACAATACAATAAAAAATACAATCTAAATGCCCCTAACCCCTTAATCACCTTAGCGGTTAGTTACCGCTATAGTAATTAAGGGGTTACCCTCCGTCCCCCGCTACCCACCCTACCTCGGAACACCACCCTCGCTACCCATTGGTTGTCACAGTGTTAAAGCATGCCCAGAATATATGGGCATACTTTATCACTATAGCAATAAATCGAGAAGCTAAAAAATAAAAGGCCCAAAATAAAACACATTACATAGAAAAATAAACACATTACAAATACCAATAAAGAAATTGATTGGTACAGTGTCAATGCAGTCAATGGTCAACCTATAAAATAAACAAACCACCAACAATATTCAATTGAATCTAAACAATCACCAAATAAACAACAATAAAGAAGTAAACACAACAAAATTACCAGCAATCAATAAACCAAATACCAAATAAACACCAGAATTAAAAATTAAAACACCAAAAAAATCAATAAATAAAAGAAAACTCCAAATAAACCCCATTATTAAAAAATAAAAGACCAAAAATAAACCACAATTAAAAAGCAAACACCCCAAAAAATACAGAAATAAACAGTTAAAACACAACAAAAAATCCCATCATTCAAAATCACAACAAAAATTAAATGGCATAAGAATTTAAAAGCAAAGAACCAAAATACATTTAAAAGAAATAAAATCATGCATTTGCCAAAAAAAAAGCATTGCTTGTCACTGTATGTATAGCCCTAAAGGGGCATACATAAATACTTTGGCAATTAATGGGCAATGAAAAAATACAAATAAAAAAATAAAATGAAACAACCTGCAAAATTAAAATAACATACATGCAATGGTTTTTCTTACCTTTAGGTGTCTTCACCCTCTGATTCCCGGGGTCTCAGGAAGCTCTCGAACAAAGAAGCCTCAGATACAGTAAGTTATTTTCTTATTTCTTTTCTGCATCTGTTAATTGTAATCCAAGTACCCCTGGACACCCACAGAGACCACCCAGAGGCCCCCGCCAGCCTCAGGATTGATACCAGTGCAGAAAAAAAACATGCTTTTATGCTTCTCTCAATATTTTTTGTGCCAGCCTTTAACTGGTGAAAAAATATGGTGCGCTTTTATACAACGATAAACTTATCACAGCTTTGTGAATAGCTGTTACTGGCAAAAAAATTGCACATTTGCCTTTTTTTGGCCTATCAGACAACTTTTTTTGTTTCTGACTGTTTAGGGGCGTAAAAAAGCCATTATAGAGCGATACTGCACTGTTAGCACTGCTTTGTGAATAGTTGATCAGCCAGTAGCGCACTATAAGGGCATTTATCGCCCACTAAACCACTTATCACTGCTTTGTGAATCGGCCCCTAAGTCTCTTTGAATGGGGCTGCTCCACAATGTGGGTAGTTTGCTAATAACATTAATATACATAGCCTACAGGTATTAAATCAATCAATGCCATAGGAGCCTACTAAATCTATAATTATTCTAGGTTTTATGTACATTAATGTAATTAATGAGACAATATTTGATGAAACATACTGAATGTTTATCACCTACTCCAGGTTGTTTAGTGTAATCTTGACTATGTATATTATAGCATATTAATAGTCAAGATAGATCCAACACCAGCCTCTTTATAATGATTTTTGGTACATCTTCCATGTAGAAACTTCGGCCATAACCATTTAAAAAATGGCCACGCATTACTGATATTGGTCCTAAACTCAGGATGATCAAGTAAATTATAAACAATAAAGTATAAACAAATGTAGAAAGTCAATATTTATGTGCTAGAAACCTTGGTGCTTGGAACACCATTTATTGCTCTGGATGGCTTTATAGCATTTGGAAAATAGTGTCCAGTGCTTAGTTTAACCCAATACATTTTAGAAAATGAAGTGAGACTGTCCCTGTTCTTTAAAACAACAAAAAGACATACAAATTGTGTTCCAGAAATACAAAATAGACTAATTACACACTTTTATCCTATACAGTAAATTAATATTAATAGATTAATAGGTTAATAGATTTCTGTTTACAAATCAACAACAGGGGGACATAGCCATGCCTCATACCCAGGGTGGGTGGAGGGTTATCATATGTGCCATAGTGCCCTGCGCCTCTTGGGCTCGAGCAATCTTTGGGCCCAGCAGTCTTGGAACCCTGTTGAAAAAGCGGCACAACCCCCATCCATCCCTTATTCCAGTGGTGCGCAAACTGGGGGGCGCAGGATTATTTAGGGGGGGCACAGGCGGCGTGCCGGAAGACGCTGTGCACAGGCGGTTGAACAAGCTCCGTGTTGCTTCTCTGCACTGCAAACCATGTTGCTTCTCTGCGGGGCCTTGCTGTGTCTCTGCTCTCTGCTGTGGGGGCGGGGCTTTGCTGCTTCTCTGCTCCTGCGAGGCCTTCCCTGCACACAGACAGCACCTCCTCCTCCTGTCTGTTTCCCCCACACGGGGGACCGGAGCATGCGGAGTACTACCCCCCAGGTAAAAGTGTGTGTGAGATTGTGTCAGTGTCTGCAGTAGTGTGTGAGAGTGTGTGCAGTAGTGTGTGTGTGTGTGTGCAGTAGTGTGTGAGTGTGTGCAGCAGTGTGTGAGAGTGTCTGCATCAGTGTGAGTGTGTGAGTGTCTGCAGTAGTGTGAGAGTGTGTGAGTGTCTGCAGCAGTGTGAGAGTGTGTCTGCAGCAGTGTGTGAGAGTGTCTGCAGCAGTGTGTGAGTGTCTGCAGCAGTGTGTGAGAGTGTCTGCAGCAGTGTGTGAGTGTCTGCAGCAGTGTGTGAGAGTGTCTGCAGCAGTGTGAGATTGTCTGCAGCAGTGTGAGTGTGAGTGTCTGCAGCAGTGTGAGTGTCTGCAGCAGTGTGAGAGTGTCTGCAGCAGTGCGAGTGTGAGTGTCTGCAGCAGTGTGAGTGTCTGCAGCAGTGCGAGTGTGAGAGTGTCTGCAGCAGTGTGAATGTGAGTGTCTGCAGCAGTGTGAGTGTCTGCAGCAGTGCGAGTGTGAGAGTGTCTGCAGCAGTGCGAGTGTGAGTGTCTGCAGCAGTGTGAGTTTCTGCAGCAGTGCGAGTGTGAGAGTGTCTGCAGCAGTGCGAGTGTGAGTGTCTGCAGCAGTGTGAGTGTCTGTAGCAGTGTGAGTGTCTGCAGCAGTGGGAGAGTGTGAGTGTCTGCAGCAGTGTGAGTGTCTGCAGCAGTGTGAGAGTGTGAGGGTGTCTGCAGAGTGCGCGACAGTGCGAAAGTGCCTGCAGCAGTGTCTGCAGAGTGTGCGCGCGCAGTGATTGAGTATGCGTGCTGTGCCAGTGTGAGTTGTGATTGAATGCAGCAGTGCGCAAACTGGGATGATTGGTGATGTCACCGCTCTCAGCGGCAGCGTGGACGCAGCCTAATTTTGCAAGCGTGAGCTGTTGAAATATGTAAGTATTTAGACATATTTGTATTTATATTGTAAACTGTTTAATAAAGGTTTTTTTTATTTTTCATGTGATTTTGATTACATCAGGCAGGGGGGGCCCAAGAAATTTCATGGATGAAAAGGGGGGCTCGGCATAAAAAGTTTGCTCACCGCTGCCTTATTCAATGAGTCGACCTGGGCATGGTTCCATAGAGCTAATCTCTTCTCCGACGTGGAGAAGCAGCTTTTCAGCATATTGATTATGACCTGCAAGAGATGTGTGTTTTCTCAAATTCAAAGCCAGGAGGCCTATCTGAGAAGCAGGACAAGCAACATCTTGTCAAGTGGCTACAACTGTCGCTCTATATTGTCTTTTATTTCCTAAAAGCTCCATCACAATGGAAAATGACAGACACTACAGAAGCTATCTGTACTGTACACACGTCTGTTCGAAGTTTAACTTAAAATGAGAAGCAGTACTTTTCAGTACTATTCATGTTGCATGAATTAAGCTCCAAAGAAAAATAATCAATTATTGTTTGCAGAGTTTATTCTACTTCAAAATTAGCAATTTAAAGCCTGGGCACTGTAATATAAAACAAGGTCTTTATAAAAGCTAGTTTACTTGACAATGCTTTCCCTCAAAATGTTTCCCAGGAGGAATATTTTGCGTTAACTGCTTTTTAAAAGGGTCTTGGACATGTATCGGTTCTTATGTTCCATGACTAAATTTGCTTCCAGATAAGCCTTAGGCATTCCAGCTGTTGGATAGCAGCTAAAGATTGCATTAATTACACTAAAACAAGAGGGAAGCTACATTGATTGTGAGTGCTAGCAGAACAAATAAAATGACAAATTCAAATACCAGTGTTTGGGCCACACAGAATATAAAGGAAAAGATATGAATTACACTTATAAATGTTTGGCATCAGCTTTCTCAGAAAAAAATGATTTTTTTTCTTCTCTGCATCTCCTGAATGGTGTATGCTTAGTTTCTACCAAAGCACTTGATTCAATCTCGTTATCGTGTTCACAACTTTACTATTAATGCATTTTTTAGAGGCACATAGTTAAAAAAAATTGACAGCTTTTGAAAAGTAAAAATATTATATTTTGTATCTATTTGTATTTAAGTAGATTAAAACAAAGCATTGTGTATTTAAAAAAAAGCATTTTTAAAGGTTGTATTATTCTAGCACAAGTAATTCTTTCAATTAGGCTCTTCAAACTCAACGCCATTGACTGGCTACTTTTTCAGAATATCACTTTCAGATATCTCACAATTTATTTATCATTATATTCGCAACTCTTAGTCCTCCATAAATTATCCACGTCAATTGCTAAACCAGTACAGTAGCTCATGTTAAGTAACAAAGAAATATACAACATGTATTGATATACTGTATAATTTTAGCGTTACAGTACTCCTTCCTAGAGAAAAGGAGAACTTGAAGTAGCAATTTTTGCAGAGCATCACCCATTTAAATATTGCTGTTGATCAGTAGCCTTTAAAGCCAACATGAAATTACTTCATTTAGTTGCATATTCTAATTGTTTACAACATATAGTACCAGAGACCGATTCTGTCTATTTTATGCATAAGTCTTTTTAATCATTGATTTGTATTTTTGCAAAAATGTATACTGTATGTAGCCCCTTTTCCCCCTGTCTAAGTGCTGCTGTTTACTAGTGTAAAGTGATATGATAGGCGCGAAAACAACTTAACAGGTGGTCACTACTGATAATATAGTGAAGTGAAAAAATCCAATTCAATTATTTAAGGTGTATAACAAAATACACATACATTAAAGTGAATCAGTGTTAATAAAGTAAGAATGTGAAATACAAATATGCAAATAAATTGGAAACCCCTGCTCAAAACCCTCTGGTGGGATTTGTCTTCACTTGTCCCCAAGATGGAGAAGTAGATTCAAAAATCCAGGGGGAGCATAAAAGGGAAACAAAAACACATAGACAATCTAAGTGTAGAGGTAATAGACCAATTAGCTAATAACAGCTGAGATCTTGGCTCTTATGGAAGGCCTGCTTACAAACTGTAAGATAATCAAAAGCAGTGTGTATTACGTGGCAGTCTCTTCCAAACAGGTATGGTTCAGCTCAGCAGTGTCCACAGTACTCAGAGGAAACAATCCCAATGGAAAAAGGAGAAAGAACTACATAGCACAGATCAACTAGGTTAAGCAATGTTTATCTCTAAAATATAAATTTCACACTTACAATAAAACAGATTAAAATGGGCACATAACACTAAAATAGTGTAACGGAGAGGCCGCACACCACACCAGCTCACCGTCCCGGCCCCGCGGATGTCTGATGTCAGCTCCAAAATAGTAGGATTCTCCCACTCAACGCGTTTCGACACACAGGGGATAAGGCTTCGACACTGCTGACGAAGCCTTATCCCCTGTGTGGCGAAACGCATTAAGTGGGAGTATCCTACGGTTTTGGAGCCAACAGAAGACAAGCCGCAAGCTGTCCATGCACCGCCGAAGCGAAACCGGAAGTGACGTCAGACGCCCAAATTCGCGAGGACGCAACTGTGCTGAGACCGCAGATTGTGATACACCGAGAGCTGTGGACTGACTCAGGAACATCAGGCATCCGCGGGGCCGGGACAGTGAGCTGGTGTGGCGTGCGGCCTCTCTGTTACACTATTTTAGTGTTATGTGCCCATTTACATATAGTGTAACAGAGTGGCCGCAAGTTCAGCTGGACCCGGGACGTCACGTGGGGTTCGTGCAGCTTTGGAGCAAATTGGACTCAGAGGGCTCATCACACAGATTCTATCCACTGTGCAATTTTTTTCCTATTTCTAGACCATCGTTTGCAATAAGGGAAGATTTGCATTACAGTGGGGACTAAATTCTCAACAGGAAGAAAAGACTTTCCTCAATTCATCTCAAGGACTCAGATTGGTTATATCCTTTGAGGACTTTATTCATTCATGTGTTCACTAATTGTTGTTCACCTTAAGCGCCAGGGTTTGAACCTTTTATTTGTATATCAACTGCACACAGGGTATATAACAGGAGTTTTACTGAATGCACACACAATAACACAATATTAAAACGATGGTATACAAGGCCCCACAGCACAATGCCCACACCGTAACACCACCCTGGTGGAACCCCCGAAGTACTGAGGTGCTCTGGACACCTAACCAAACCAGTGTCCGCAAAGTCCAGCCCACCCCAAAGTGTGTGGAGTAGCGCTACCCACTGTGTGTGTGGCTGTTGGTGCACGTTGGGTACGTTTCCTGGTCTCCGGTCCAGACCAGGACAACCTGAAGATGGAGATCTGTCGGACAGCACTGTGAGCCCACGACGCAGTCACTCCAATCCTCTTACGAAGGCGTCTGCCTCTGAGAGGGCTCCCGCTGGAGTGTTTCCTATAAGGTTTCTCTGGTAAAGTGCCTGTGGTCTGGTCCCAGACCACAGACCGCGCACACCACGTACGTCCGTCACTGGTACACTATCTCACTAATTGCTGAGGGGAGCGTCCCTATCTAGAGCCTACCCTGCAGCAGCCACAAGCTGAGGTGAGTCAGGGTCAAGCTGGGGGCTATGGGGAAATCTGGCCTAGTCTGGGAGCCACCTGCACCCAGACACTACCTTACCCCTTGCTGTCCCTGCTCTGACTGGTGTGGTCCCTCTCTTTGCGCCAAACTGCACTATCTCCTCTGCGGGGATTTGGGAACCCTATTGGCTGTATCTGCCCATGAGTCTAGCAGCCCCTGGGGCTGCTGGGACATGTAATCCTGCACGGAGCCTGTTCTTAAGATGGCCGCCGTTTGCGGCTGTACTGCACATGCACATGCACGAGGAGTCCATTGCGCATGCGTGAGAACCCTAAGATGGTGGTGCCCTGCAGCGGCATCTACCGTGAAGCTCCGGCGACCTGCTCGCCCTGCAGCCCTGGTGGAACAGCCCCACCTAGCCGGGTCCCTTGTAGCCTATGCCTGGTCCGCCCGCCACTCCGACGGCACTCAGCGCCTCCCTGCAGCCTCCCCCATGCTCCAAAGACTAGAAGGTAGGGGACCTGGCTACATATATATATATATATATATATATATATATATATATATATATATATATTATATATATATATATATATATATATATATATATATATATATATATATATATATATATATATATATATATATATATATATACAGTGGTTGACAAATCACCAAAAAATCTACTCGCCACACAAAAAAATCTACTCGCCACCTAGTACCAAACGTGTGCTGCTTGGGCCAATATTTACTCGCCCAGGGGTTAAATCCACTCGCCCGGGGCGAGCAAATGTATAGGTTTGTCGAACACTGTATATATATATATATATATATATATATTATATATATTATTTCTTATATTCTTATTAATATTATTTTTGTATGATTTGTTTACATGAGGAGTCTTATACTGTAGGTGAATATTTTTTGCAATTACATATATCATTTTTTTATATTTTAAATATAGGATATTTCTAAATATATTTTATATATTTAATACGCATCATAATTGTTTTTACTGTACCATTATATATTTATTTTTTTACATCTATTTTGCAACTTTACAGTATCTATATACAAACAACATTTTGTTAGCTTCATATCGATGGGCATTGCATATTGCATATTTATATTTATTTTACACACACTTGTATCCATATGTATGCATATTCAGATTCAGCTAATAAACGGATAATCAAAGATTAATATAAATTAATGAGCCCTATATTCTTTACAACTCTTCAGCACTTCCAGATAAAGTATCATGAAACACGTTGGACAGTAGCAGTTTGCCTAGATCTCAACTCAGTGTGCTGAGTGCTGCAATAGTCTGTCTAGAACCCAACCTCTATAGTTGTATGATGCTGGACGACTTCATACTCTTATCTCTATCAGAGAGATCAGTGCAGAGGAGTGTCATCATCCTCCAGTCTCAGTAGAATTACTTACCTTTGTCAATAGCTGGATTATCGCTTTAATCTTGTGAGTACATCTAAAGTGTCTAGCAGAGTTAATTTTGGAGTTGAAATTGGAGGAGGAAGATCGGGACTCTGCACAACAACAACTTTGCAACTGTGAGAACTTAACTTTCCAAAAGCTGTGATTATTTGTACTCTTTCTATCCCCCAGTACCTGTGAAGTCTCTCCTCCTGCATCTCACTATGCCCTCCCTTCTGCTTTTGCCGTTTACCGTTTCCTCACTCCTTTGTGAACGTCTCTGTTCTCTCCAACTTCCCCACTCCCCACGGCACCATTGTTTATACACCTCTCTCCCAACAACTTCTTTACCCCTCAATAAAAAACACCGACACAAATCCTCTATTTACACCCACTATCTACTCCTTCATGCTGCTGGGGATCTCCCCTAAGCCTGAAGCCAGACATACACATCTGATTTCACCCATGCATCCCTGTCATCTCTTCCCCTGTAAAGTGTGTTAACCCTCTCATTTTAATACTGACTAACCTTAAAACATGCCCCACAAATCAAGTATCCCAATAGCCTGCACTCATGGTTACCATCGCACACTCAGTCACTCCTACCACCCATTGCGACCAAGCACTGCCATCTACTGCCCTTATTCCCTCACCTGCTGTCTCTGTAAGTTTCCCATCAAACCTCTTAGATTCTAAACTCTTCGGGACAGGGATTTCCTTTCCTGTTGTCTGATTTTGCTGCACTTATTGTATTATTATCATTCCCTGTACAGTATTCTTTGTGAAGCGCTGAGTACACTTTTGGCGCTATTTAACTAAAGACATACAATACAATTTGGATTTCAGTCATCTTTCTGCTGGTTCTGGCTGCTCTTTCTGATGAGCGTTCATACTACACTATGTTGCTTTTCCATTTCTTGCTAATAATGAAGGACAGCTCCAATAATTATTTCACTTTTTTATACCTCTATAATATAACAGATGTCTGCTTTTGAGCTCAATGAATGCTTTATCTTTGCATTTTACTTCACTTATGCCAACATTATCTCATTTAATATTTACAAGCTGATCTTCCAGTATTGCTGCACTGGAGAGAGTCCGGCAGTTGTAGGTAGTCAGATGGAGGTTTGAATGACAGCATGTTTTTAACTTAGGTTGAAAAAAGACATAGGTCCATCAAGTTCAACCTATGCTAAATTTAGACAACAGATACTTTATCCTATATCTATACTTACTTATTGATCCAGAGGAAGGCAAACAAAAAACCCCATTAAGGGGAAAAATTAATTCCTTCCTGACTCCAAGAATTGGCAATCGGATTAATCCCTGGATCAACATCCTTCCCATGTATACTTATTTGGTATATCCCTGTATACCTTTCCCATCTAAAAAGATGTCCAACCTTTTTTTTTAACAAATCTATTGTATCTGCCATCACAGTCTCCATGGGTAATGAATTCCACATTTTAACTGCCCTTACTGTAAAGAACCCTTTCCTTTGTTGCTGGTGACATTTCCTTTCCTCCAACCTTAAGGGATGGCCCGAGTCCTTTGTACTGCCCGTGGGATGAATAGTTCTTTTGAAAGCTCCTTGTATTGTCCTCGAATATATTTGTATATAGTTATCATATCCCCTCTTAGACGCCTCTTTTCTAATTTAAATAAATCTAATTTAGCTAGCCTCTCCTCATAAGTTAGATTGTCCATCCCCTTTATTAATTTGGTGGCTCTTCTCTGCACTCTCTCTAGTTCCATAATGTCTTTTCTTAGGATTGGTGCCCAAAACTGTACTCCATATTCAAGGTATGGTCTTACTAATGCTTTGTAAAGTGGCATAATTATGTTTACTTCCCTTCCAGCCATTGCCTGTTTGATGCAAGATAAGATCCTATAAATCCCACTCTGCGGTTTAATCCTGTTAGATTTGGCGGCCACATGTTCATGAACTGTAGGTTCTGATGACACTCCATGTCAGTACTCCTATTCAATATATTGGAGCAGCTTTATAAGGACTTATACACCCACGATCAAGATTGCTATTACCCGTTATATAAGGGATTTATTGGATGTTATATGTCATAAGCCTGTGATTCGTTTCTGCTGCACCGTGGATGGACTCTATGTCCCTTCTTTGTCATAAGATCTTGTTTGCCTTTGCAGCTACTTCAAGACATTGGGCACTATTGCTAAGCCTGCTGTCTACAAGCACTCCTAAATCCTTCTCCATAAAGGATTCCCCCAATATAGCTCCATTTAATTTGTAAGTCGCCTTTTTATTCTTGCATCCCACATGCATAACCTTACATTTATCTCTCCAAGTTATTCTGAAGAGAAATTACATCCTGCTCTGATTCTATTACCTACACAATTTAGTATCATCAGCAAAGATGGAGACTTTGCTCTCGATCCCAACCTCAGGGTCATTAATAAACAAGTTAAAAAGCAGGGGTCCCAGTACCGATCCCTGAGGTACTCCACTCACGACTTTAGCCCAACCTGAAAAAGTTCCATTTATGACAACCCTCTGTTGTCTGTCCTTTAACCAGTTTTCAATCCAGGTGCATATATTATTACTGAGTCCAATTTTCTTTATTTTCTACACCAACCTCTTGTGCGAAACCGTATCAAAAGCCTTTGCAAAATCTAAGTAGACCACATCAACTGCATTACCCTAGTCTAAATTCCTACTTACCTCCTCAAAGAAATAAATAAGGTTAGTTTGGCAAGATCTATCCTTCATAAATCCATGCTGACTATTACTAATAATTTTGTTTTCCATTAGGTATTCCTGAATACTATCCCGTATTAAACCTTCAAGTAGTTTCCCTACTATTGAAGTCAGGCTTACAGGTCTGTAATTTCCCGGTTGTGATGTAGCTCCCTTTTTAAATACAGGCACCACATCTGCTTTACGCCAATCTTGTGGTACTGAGCCTGTGGAAATGGAGTCCTTGAATATTAAATATAATGGTTTGGCTATTACTGAGCTTAACTTCTTGAGAACTCTTGGATGTATGCCATCGGGGCCAGGTGCCTTATTTACTTTAATTTTTTCAAGACGCTTATGAACTTCTTCCTCAGTTAACCAATTGTTCATTAATATGGAGGTTTTGGCTACCTCCTGCAGCACTACTATTGAACTTGATCCTTCCCTGGTAAACACAGAAGCAAAGAATTTGTTTAATAGCTCAGCTTTTTCCTTATCTCCAATAATCTGCCTACCCATCTCACACTGAAAGGGTCCTATATTTTATTTTCTCATTTTTTTGTTATTAAGGTACTTAAAGAACTTTTTAGGGTTGACCTTACTTTCTATTGCAATCCTTTTTTCATTATCCATGTTTGCTAATTTGATTGCCCTTTTGCAATTTTTGTTACATTCCTTATAATTCTGATACGATGTCTCCGTCCCTTCTGACTTAAAGAATCTAAACGCCTTCCTCTTCTTGTCCATTTCCTCCCCTAACTGTTGGTTTTGACTTATTTCTTTTATACTTATTACCCAAGGGTATACACTGATAAGTGTTCTTTTCTAACAATGTTTTAAAGACTGCCCATTTATCTTCTACATTTTTCCCTGCAAAAATATCATCCCATTGTATTACTACTAGATTAGACCTCAGTTTATTAAAATCTACCTTTCTAAAGTTTAAGGTCTTTGTTGAACCCAAGAAATCTATTTTTTGATCATTTATTTCAAATGAGATTATGTTATGATCACTGTTACCCAAATGTTCCAGGACCTGAATATTTGTTATTACTTCTACATTGTTTGATATGACCAAATCCAGTATTGCCCCTTGTGACAGGGTAAATAAAAGCCACCAGCTATATGCCTGGCAGACCTATGTTTAGTATGCAGTGCAGCAGTGACTAGGTTACCTTCAGCTGGGAACCTCAGGACAATTAGTTGGATCCCAGCTGCCTAATAAAGGTGTGGTAAAACCCCAGGCTGTAGACACATGGTGGCTAGCTGTTCAGGAGAGAGGAGATTACTGATAGAAGGTCTGTCTATTGTATGCTATCTGAAACAGGAGAATCCCCTGAAACTCTGGAGAGAGAACAGCTTGATACAAGGTCTGTTAGCAAAGTACATGGTTTATGAATTGTCTGTCTCCTGCATAGAAAAGAGTAGCTGCCTTATTTTTACTCTGTCTGATAAAGAGAAACTGTTTTGTCTGCTTAAGAAAAATACATTTTTCTTTTATTTGCTGATGAAAAGCTATTTTTATTTTGTGTGCTGTATAAATTAAGGCTAAATAAATAAGCCTTATCCAAAGAACCTGCGTGTGTAGTTGCATTTACCCTGCAACATATGGTGTCAGAGGTGGTGGAATTTTCAAAAGGCTCCTGTAGTTAAAGGGCCACACACAAGAATGGAAGAATTTTTTTAAGAGTTTCTGTGCGGGCAGGCCAGACAGCAGGGACAGTTAATGCAGGAGCAGGCCCGGCTGCAAGTGGAGAGAGATGAAAAACTACAGGCAGCACATGATGAGTGGATTGCCAAGCTGCTGACCCACTTCCAAGGGTCTGCCAGTCCAGAACTTGCAAGCAGACCCCCGATACTCCTGAGGAAAATGGCTCTGAACAAGGATCCAGAGGCTTTTTTACTTACATTTGAAAGAGTTGCCGAAGCTCAGGGCTTGGCTACAGATCGCTGGGCAACTGCTTTGGCCCCGCTCCTCATAGGAGAAGCCCAGGCCTCATATCAGGGCCTCCCAGCAGATCAGGCAATGGACTACCGACAAGTAAAAGCCGCCATACTGGATCGCTTAGGTCTGACCCCAGAGACCTACCGGCAGCAGTTCCGGAACATGAAGTACACAGCTAAGATGAGACCCCGGGTCCTCGCTCAGCGGTTATTGGACTAGTGTACTAGCTGGATACAACCCGAGGAGTGCACTAAGGAGGCAATTCTTGAGCAGGTGGTTTTGGAACAATTTCTACAAATAATACCCCTTCCCGCACGCTCGTGGGTAAAATGCCACGCTGCTGAAACCCTAGCTTTGGCGGTCCGACTCGTGGAGAACTTCCTTGGGGCTGAGGAACAGGCAAGTGTCCTGGACTCGACTCCACCGGCACTTGCGGACGCCCAAAGAAGGAGGTCTTATCAACGGGGAACCTACGGCCCATCCATACGCAACCGCCAAGTCCAACAGAAGGAGCAGTCGTTCCAGCAAGGACGGAGTCCAAATGCTGGTCCCCGCCGAGACTCTCATCTCCTTCCGGATGCCGGCTCGTCGCAAAATGAGAGGAACTTCCGAGGACATCGCCCACAGGACCCACCAGATGCCTGGTCTCCAGTATCCGGTCCAGCGGAGCGCTATCCACAGCCCCCTCCTGCGAGGGAACCCTCTCCATGTTCCGCCTGCGGAGAACAAGGCCACCGGTATGTGGACTGTCCACTGATGTATTGTTCATTCAGCAGGACCGTCGCCTCGGCCTTCACTGGAGAAAATTACAAGCCCTGGCTACTTCCAGCCCTGATTGGGGGAAAAACCGTCCAGGCCCTTGTAGATTCGGGCTCGGGGAAACCTCTGGTCCTCCTGGAACTGTTACCGCCTAACGTGTGTTCTTTTGACTCCCCATGGAGTATAGAATGTATACACGGCGATGTAAAACGGTATCCGACGGCCAAAATCCGGCTACAGGTAAAAGGTTAGCAGGCTTGCCTCGAAGTAGGAGTCGCTCCTTGGCTCCCAGCCCCCGTTGTGCTCGGCCGGGACTGGCCTTTCTTTCGGACCTAATGGCCCCAGTCTTTCACGAGGAGCCTCCTTCTATGGCTCAGGAGAACCCTGGCAAACTGTTCCCCTTCTCGGCAGACCTTTTTCCCAGTAGACACCGGGTTCAAAAGACTCGGAAGCAAAGACGCTTCGACAAACAGGACTGGTTGCAGAAATCTGGGTCTCAAGGTGACCATTCTAGTAGTCAGAGGTCACAAGTGATGGCTGGGGATGGCCAGAGGGAGGGGGATATGGGCCCTGGAGTTTTACCAGACCTGTACCTCCCTGACTTTCGCCAGAAGCAAAGAGAAGACCCAGTCCTTGCTAGACAGTATGACAAGGTGGTGAAAATTGATGAGCAGATTTTAAATGCACAGGAGGTGATAGTATTCCCCCATTTTGAGCTATCAAATGATATCCTGTATAGGGTGAATAGGCAGACACAAACAGGGGAGGTCACCAGACAGATATTGGTTCCCAAGGCGTTTGTTAAATCTGTGTTCACTCTAGCCCATACTGTCCCTTGGGGTGGTCACCTGGGCAGGGATAAAACATTGGACTGTATTTCATCCCGATTCTATTGGCCAGGGATGCATAGTGATATTGCTAAGCTATGTGCGGCATGGCAGGAGTGCCAGCTAACTAGTCCAAAAGGACAAAAACCAGCCCCTTTGGTTCCTCTACCCTTGGTGTCAGTTCCCTTTGAGAGGATTGGGATAGACTTGGTAGGACCTCTAGAACCTTCTGCGAAAGGACACAGGTTTATCCTTGTAATGGTTGATTATGCAACAAGATATCCTGAGGCGTCCCCCCTTAGAATAGCAATGGCGAAGCAAGTAGCCAACAAGTTGTTGGAGCTGTTCTCATGGGTTGGACTTCCCCAGGTTATGTTGACAGACCAAGGTACAAATTTCATGGCTAAACTGATGCAGGATGTCTTAAAGTTACTAGAGGTCAAGTCTGTTCGGACATCGGTCTACCATCCACAGACTGACGGATTGGTGGAAAGATTTAACCGAACTCTAAAAGGGATGCTGAGGAAATTTGTAGATTCAGAGAAGAGAGCCTGGGATGAACTTCTCCCTTTTCTGCTGTTTGCAGTGCGGGAAGATCCCCAGGGCTCCACGGGATTCTCTCCATTTGAATTGCTCTATGGCCGCCAACCCCATGGTATCCTAGACCTCCTAAAGGAGTCCTGGGAGGAACAGCGGTTCCCTTCTAAGAATACCCTGCAATATGTACCAGACCTTAGGAAGCGCCTAGATGTGGTCAGCCATTTTGCTAGGGAGAATCTTAGATCAGCCCAGGACAGTCAGGAGAGACATTACAATCAGAATGCTCGCATGAGAGTGTTTCACCCGGGAGACCAGGTGATGTTATTGTTACCCAGTTGCGAGATTAAACTCCTGGCCAAATGGCAGGGCCCATTCGAAGTACTCCGCCGTACGGGTGATGTGGATTACGAGATCGCTCAACCAGGGTCCAGGAAGGGTAAACAAATTTACCATGTGAACTTGCTGAAACCCTGGAAGATGCAGCGGTCTCTATTCATCCAGCCGGTGGAGGAGGAAACGGACTTGGGTCCTCAGCCTCCATGGGAGAACATCGTGAGTGACGATAAAATCCCAATGGGTAAACAGTTGTCCTCTGAACAAAAAGGGGACTTGTTAGCAATAATTACACAATTCCATGATGTTTTTTCTGATTTACCAGGACAAACTAACTTAATTTCACATGCGATCGAGACAGCACCTGGGGTAAAAGTACGTTCCTGTCCTTATAGGTTGCCTGAAAGTCGTAGGGCTCTGGTAGAAAAGGAGGTACAAGAAATGTTACACTTAGGAGTGATTGAGGAATCATGCAGTGAGTGGTGTAGTCCACTAGTTATGGTCCCTAAACCCGATGGGAAGGTAAGATTTTGTGTGGACCTCCGAAAAGTCAATGCGGTATCCAAGTTTGACGCATATCCGATGCCAAGGGTGGACGAATTAATTGACGCCTTTGGTAACGCGGAATACATATCCATGCTGGACTTGACAAAAGGATACTGGCAAATACCCTTAGAGGAAAAGTCCAAATGCAAAACAGCCTTTGCCACTCCCATGGGTTTATACCAGTTTGTGTCACTGCCATTTGGACTGCATGGAGCCCCAGCCACATTTCAGAGACTCATGGATAAGGTACTGAGACCCCATAGGACTTATGCCGCAGCCTACCTAGATGACATTGTCATTTATAGTAAACACTGGCGGGCCCATCTAAATAGGCTGAAAGCGGTCCTCAAATCTCTAAGAGAGGCAGGGCTCACAGCCAACCCTAAGAAATGTGCCTTGGGTAAGGCGGAAACCAAATACTTAGGGTATGCAGTAGGAGGTAAAAAAGTAAGGCCACTAGCCGACAAGGTAGTTGCCCTGAAAGAAGTTCCGACCCCCCAAACAAAAAACGCAGGTACACTCTCTGCTGGGTTTAGCAGGGTACTACCGGCGGTTCATCCCCAACTATTCGGAAGTGGCAGCCCCTTTAACGGACCTCACAAAAAAGTGTGCCACTACACAAGTGGTATGGTCAAGGGATTGTCAGAGAGCCTTTGAGGACATAAAAAGGTGTCTATCAGAGGGTCCCATCCTTAGAAGCCCGGACTTCAACAGCCCTTTTATAGTGCAAACAGATGAATCAGAGATAGGGCTAGGGGCAGTGTTGTCACAACAGTTTGAGGGAGTTGAACACCCTATCCTTTTCCTGAGTAGGAAATTGTTCCCGAGGGAAAAAAACTACTCAGTGATTGAGAAGGAGTGCCTCGCAGTAAAGTGGGCAATCGAGGCTTTGAGGCATTACCTAGCAGGAGTCCATTTTACTTTGGTGACGGACCATGCTCCACTGAAGTGGTTAAATAGTATGAAGGATTCCAATGCTAGATTGACTAGGTGGTATATGGCCCTCCAACACTTCTCATTTGAGATTCAGCACAGGCCGGGAAAAGAGAATGCAAATGCTGACTTCTTTTCTAGAGAAGGGGTGGATGGTCAGGCTTCAGCCGTGCATAGCCCCAGCCACACACTAACAGGGGAGGAATGTGACAGGGTAAATAAAAGCCACCAGCTTTATGCCTGGCAGACCTATGTTTAGTATGCAGTGCAGCAGTGACTAGGTTACCTTCAGCTGGGAACCTCAGGACAATTAGTTGGATCCCAGCTGCCTAATAAAGGTGTGGTAAAACCCCAGGCTGTAGACACATGGTGGCTAGCTGTTCAGCAGAGAGGAGATTACTGATAGAAGGTCTGTCTATTGTATGCTATCTGAAACAGGAGAATCCCCTGAAACTCTGGAGAGAGAACAGCTTGATACAAGGTCTGTTAGCAAAGTACATGGTTTATGAACTATCTGTCTCCTGCATAGAAAAGAGTAGCTGCCTTATTTTTACTCTGTCTGATAAAGAGAAACTGTTTTGTCTGCTGAAGAAAAATACATTTTTCTTTTGTTTGCTGATGAAAAGCTATTTTTGTTTTGTGTGCTGTATAAATTAAGGCTAAATAAATAAGCCTTATCCAAAGAACCTTCGTGTGTAGTTGCATTTACCCTGCAACACCCCTCTCCTGGTTGGTTCCTCAATTATTTGGGTCATATAATTGTCTTCAAGCACCCCCAAAAACCTGTTTCCTTTTGTTGTAACGCTAATCTCATTGCCCCAGTCTATGTCTGGATAATTAAAATCCCCCATTATGCAAACATGACCCAGTTTTTATGCTTTTTCCATTTGCAAAAGTATTTTAGCTTCCTCAATCTCACAGATATTTGGTGGTTTATAGCATATTCCCACAAACATTTTCTTAATACTTTTACCTCCACTGCTAATTTCTATTCACAAAGTCTCTAAATTTTCCTCATTCCCTTCATAAACATCATCCCTTATAATAGGTTTTAGATCCGGTTTAACATATAAACATACTCCACCTCCCCTTCTATTTGTTCGATCCTTCCGAAAAAGAGAATACCCCTTTAAATTAACTGTCCAGTCATGAGTTTCCTCCCACCATGTTTCAGTAATGCCTATGATATCATACTGCTCCCTTGCAGCTATTAATTCAAGCTCCCCCATTTTATCATAATAAGTTTAAGTTTGTATAGCGCTGCTAGTTTTACGTAGCACTTTACAGAGACATTTTGTAGACACTCTCCCTGCCCCGTAGAGCTTACAATCTATGCTTTTGGTGCCTGAGGCACAGGGAAATAAAGTGACTTGCCCAAGGTCACAATTAGCCGACACCGGATATTGAACGAGGCTCCCCTGCAGCAATCTCAGTGTCAGAGTCGGTGTCTTTTACTCACTGAGCTTCTCCTTCAACTTCAAAACAAAGTTTCTATATTATTATTCTTTAGATATGTGCTAGATACTTTTGTATTTGGAACACCCATCTATTGCACTGGAAGGCTTTATAGCATTTGGAAAATGATAAATAAATTTAAATAAACTCTGGAGATGCCCTGGTTGGGGAAGAGAATTTGTCTGGGAAAACCTTTTGGGGGGAAAATGTTTTTGGGGAGGAGAATTATTTTTTTTTCTTTGAGGGGGAGGGAGGCATCCTTTATAGTGCTTTCCTAGGGTGGCAGATACTCTAAGGTTGGGCATGATACTGATGCTGTGAACAATGATACAGAGTTTGAATCAGGGGAGCCTAGTTCAATTCCTGGTGTCAGTTTCTAGCGACTTTGGGCAAGTAACTTTATCTCCCTGTGCCTAGGCTCCAAAACCAAGTAGATTGTAAGCTCATCCGGGCAGAGACTGTGTCTGTAGAATTCCTATGTGCTTCGTACAGCACACTGTACTGTAATTGTGGGGGGAAAGCACTAAATGAAATAAAGTTTTTATTATTATTATGTAATTAAATGCTTATTCCCAAGAACTCTTTCATTTCTGTGTGCTGTGTTTCCCGACAAAATATTTTTTTCAGGGTACACAATTTTGATCTGGGGTGAAAAATATAGGAGTGATCCTAGAAAAGAGAAGAAGAGTGTGCCACTGGCGGGCAAAAATTACAAAAAAAATACGGAGCAGAAGAAAAAATATGAGTTAACAGTGGGATGAGTAGAACACAACCAGAAAGACTGTGGGTGACTGTAGGTGACATGTACTGAGGTACACACAGGAAGACAGTTTGGGGGAAATGAAAACATGGCTTTATTTAGTCTGTTCCTTTAAACAATGAACAGCATACAAAATAAACAAACAGCCTATCCCTGTATAAGGGCTAACTCACTTTCCCAGTCCCTATCTGCAAGACAGGGAGGAAAAGCTCCTTACCAGCCTATCACCCCAAAGTCTCAACAGGTATCTCAAAGCAGGTGGCCCTTCAGTCTCTGGGTCTGGATGGGTGTTCGGGTGTCTTGATCTCAGCACAGCCTTTGTGCTCAAGATATCATCTCCTCTGTCAGCACAGTTGTGACTGTGTGAAGGAGTCCCTCTTCAAGCAGTTTCCCACAAGAGGCTTTTCTACAGCTCTGATTCGCAGGAAAAGACTGGTTAATTGTCTTTTGTTGCAATTAACCAGCTCCCTGCTGGATTGCTCAGACCTCTAGAGGCTTGCTGTCGCAGCCAAATTTAGATAGGGTTAAGTCCCAGTTACAGTGACCTATTGTGACCACATTCTGTACAGCTCTATGCTAACTACTCAAAATAAAGTCTCACTTCATAATCTATTTTTTCCGTTGCAATATCCATTAGTCTGTATTTACTGTGGACTTTTCCCTGCGTAACAACTAACATCCCAAGAGTAATCTGATTGCCAATTCTTTGAGTCAGAACGGAATTTATTTTTCCCAATCTGAGATATCATTGGATGATATGTCACTGGGGTTTTTTGTTTGCCTTCCTCTGGATTAATATACTGCAAGTAGGGGTATAGAATAAAGTATCTGTCATCTAAATTTAGCATAGGTTGAACTTGATGGACATATGTCTTTTTTCAACCTCATCAACTATGTAACTATCATGGCTCAAAGAAATGAGATTCATTTGAAAATGTGTTACTGTATATCTTTCCTGACAAGGAGAAGATAAAAAAATGCTCATCAGGACCCCAAAGGGACACCTACAAGAGAAAGAGTTAGTTATCATTGCACTGCCACAGTTTAATATAACAACATACAGAAGACAAGCTGATAATGGGGGGGGGGGGAAAGGAAATATGTATCTTATTTGGTAACACATGGTTTAAATAAAATGTGTGTTTTGTTTAGAATACTTTTGTAAACGCTATAAGTATAAACATACATGTGAAAAAATATTTATAGTGAAATTCAAAGTTCTATATTATGACAACAATGTACATTTCCCTTCATCATTCCATTTTGTGCCGTAAGGGAACCATGACTTATAATGCAGTGGCTTTGATAGTTGAGTGTACTTCAGCTCCTAAATGTATTCAGTTTACACTTTGTTGTTGAAATGATTTGGCTGTTTATTTCTCTCCTTAGAGGAAGCATGTGGTATTATGGCAAAATGTCAGTAATAATTAAGAAATATAGCAGTGCATTTTCAAACAGAATTTTTTTATATATATAATAATAACTCCCAGGGGATAATCTTAGTATTGAAACACTATGTCCTTGAATGCTAAGGGCCCTATCCTAAATGGATTGTACTCTTTCAGTATATTTTTATGTGTGTTTGACTCGAGGTGCCCATTCTGCTTCTGATTCATTTAGGATATATCGGTTTTATGTAAGGTGTGTTGTATGTCATTGCAAAGTGAAACTTTGGATTGTTCATTTTATCTGTCCTCTCTTTGAAAAAGCTGAAACACGGCAAAGAATATAACATTTTTCCTTTCATGCATTTTGGCTGAGTATTTTTAAGCCATCAATTAATGCAATAACTGAGAAATACAGCACGTAGTGTGTAGTAGGCAATATCATACCATTGTGTACAAAGTTGGGTTGAGACTTTCTTACTAAAAATTGTTAAAAATATACAGCCATGGCCGCTTTTATTTTAACAGTTCTCGGTTATTTTCCTGTGACTTTTTCAGACTGCCACGCGCTTGACCGCGTTCATGCCACATTCATGCCGTATTCATGCCGCATTCATGCCGGCCGTTACCCACGCTTGATCTGTTTAATGATAATGGTTCGGATTTAATTTGGTGCAATTCTTCACGTATCCGCCAGGTTGCAGATATTCATGAATTGTAATGAATTCTAATGTGTACACTGCAGTACTGTACATGTGCTTCAGTAATGTGTCGACTTGCAGGTGTTTAAAAAATACCACAGTGGTCCATTGTGAATTGACCTTGGTACTGAAGAAGTTACAATACTGTATCTATTTAGGCGTTCCATATTAAAAACTCAATGCACAGTGTCTGGTTTTCTATTGTCCAGAGAGTTCCGAGATGAGTACACCGCTGCAGTACGTGTGGAAAAAGCCTGACATAACTTACGCTAATTTAATATGGTCCGCAATTAATGCAGCAGATGATAAGATGGCCACAGTTGGTCAAATTTATCAATATTTTATCGAAAATGATGACTTTTACAAATTTTCACCAGATGCTCGTGGGTGGAAGTGAGCAATAAGAAAAAAGTTATGTATCGAACCGTGTTTTTTTTGTATTGATCCCGCACATGGAGTTAGAGGAGGGTATTAGAGTGCTGCGCCAGAACTACAGTACGTGTACAAAGAAGATAAAGACTCAAATTTGTATTATTCATGATTAATTGTATTTTTTATTCCTGATAAAATAAAATACATATTTCTTTACATTCACGATAATCATAATCATTGAAACACCCCCCCCACACACCTAACGTTGTAAGGCTTGTGTGTGAAGTGGTGGAGGAGGGAGTGGTTGAAGGGCCAAGAAGGGCTAATCAGATTAACATATTAAATTCGGGAAGGGATTATCACATTTGTGAGAGATGGCAATAAGAAGTTGAAATCCTTGAGCCTTGTGTGTGTGTGGGGGGGAGGGGGGTAAAGCTGTATGATGGATTACCTGTAGTTCAAAGAAATATTTTCAACAGGTCATCATAATGTTTTCATCTCCACACCCCCAAATAAAAATCATAGTACTATGCCACCCACCTCATAAAGAACGTACATGACTAGTGTAGAATTAACAAGCAACAGTACTGATTGATGATCAGAATATCAAGAATTGTTATGCAGGCACAGCACATGTCGAGAAACGGAAAAAAAAATAACAAAAAACAACAACTTTTTTTTCAGACTTGAACTTCTAATTGAATGGGAAGTTATACATGCATGCGCATTAATAAGCAACAAGGTCCCACCCAAAGAGAATTACACGCAGGTGCAGAAATGTGAGACCAGACTCGCTCAGGAAGATTACAGCCACAAAGCCAACCATTTGAAAATGAATGGTTTGTGAGAGGTGTCGATAAAAAGTTGAAATCCTTGAGCATTTTGTGTGCGGGGGGAGTGGGGTAAAGCTGTATGATGGATTACCTGTAGTTCAAAGAAATATTTTCAACAGTTCATCATAATGTTTTCATCCCCACACCCAAAAATAAAAATCACAGTACTATGCCACCCACCTCATAAAGAACGTACATGACTAGTATAGAATTAACATGCAACAGTACTGATTGATGATCAGAATATCAAGAATTGTTATGCAGGCACAGCACATGTCGAGAAACGGGAAAAAAATAACAATAAAAATACCTTTTTTTTCAGACTTGAACTTCTAATTGAATGGAAAGATATACACGCATGTGCATTAATAATTAACAAGGTCCCACCCAAAGAGAATTACATGCAGGCGCAGAAATGTGAGACCAGGCTCGCTCGGGAAGATTACAGCCACAAAGCCAACCATTTGAAAATGAATGGTTTGTGAGAGGTGTCGATAAGAAGTTGAAATCCTTGAGCATTGTGTGTATGTGCGGGGGGGAGTGGGGTAAAGCTGTATGATGGATTACCTGTAGTTCAAAGAAATATTTTCAACAGGTCATTATAATGTTTTGATCCCCACACCCCCAAATAAAAATCACAGTACTATGCCACCCACCTCATAAAGAACGTACATGACTGGTGTAGAATTAACAAGCAACAGTACTGATTGATTCTCACAATATCCAGAATTGTTATGCAAGCCCATGTCGATAACCGAAAAAAATAGATATTTTTAAAACTTGATTCTCATAATATCCAGAATTGTTATGCAAGCCCATGTTGATAACCAAAAAAAAACAATATTTTTAAAACTTGAACTAATTTCTAAATGAATGGGAAGTCATACACGCATGCGCAGCAATGCAATGCCACACTCGGGAAGATTGAAGCCAGAAAGCCATCCATTACAAATGAATGGTGTGGGAGAGGTGTAGATAAGAAGTTGAAATCCTTGAGCCTTGTGTGTGTGCGGGGGCGAGAGGAGAGCGCTGTATGATGGATTATCAGTTCAAATAAATATTTTCAAAATGTCATCATAATGTTTAATGCGCTGAAATGTGATACTGTAACATGCCTATGCGTTTCAACAATGTTCAAATGAGACATACTGTACTGTACAGTACACGCATGCGCATAAAATAAACAGTATGAAAAGAAGTAAAAATATTGATTACTAAATAATACATATACAGTACTGTAGAAATGTGATAATTTTATATTCGAAGAAGACGCGACGTTATATTTTTGTAACAGGTAGAAAAAAGACAGTGCACTGCCTAGAAAAAAAGGAGGAGCAAAAACAAACATTTATTTCATAAAAAGATCAGACAAAGGTCCCCCATAGCTACAGCAGGTATCCACCTACATGTTTCAGGCTCTGTGCCCTTTCTCAAGGTGTACCCTACTCCGTAGAAAGCCGGTATTTAAACATGTGCGCCGATCGCACTACCGAGTGATGTCACAATCCAATTGACCAATCGTCTGGTGTCTCCTACTATGCGCGTCCCTATTGGATTTAGGGATCGCGTCATATTCAACAAACTTTAATGAGAACAAACAGGTCCCTCTATCTTACCAGTGGGATGTAAGCTCTAAGGAGGAGCCCTCCGATTGGCCAATGAACTTGTCAATATGCATAACTTTATTAGAGCTGACAGAACATCCTATAACTATGTCATCTGTGACGTGAGTCATTCGGCTTTCTCACCCTGTGCAAACAAAACTTTATCAAACAAAAAACATATTTAGAAAAATAAGAAAATACATAGAAAACAATATTGATCTAATGTTTAAAGAATGAATAATTCCCAAACATAAACAAATATTATTATTAAAAGATGGCAGTATTTGCACAACAATAACGCATACATTAAAAAAGCAGAAAGAAAAATCATTTCTTTTACATATCTCCAGATCCCAAATATACATCAGCAACATAATGATAAGAAAACTTTATTTATTCACTTAGATACTGATAACCCAATGCATGCTGATGTATACATTAGAACCCAGGGGTATACAAAAAAGATAAGTCAAAATGCATAAGATGAACAAAGCAATATAACATCATTTGAATCAGATGTAATTTGATTTAAACACATTCCTGTGTAATTTGAGAACAAGCAGGAAGTGTACATAGTAGTAGGATATGGAAATATGATAACCAACATAAAAACATTATCTTTAAATCCAAAGGGAAACTGGGTTCATACATAAATAATCCAAACATATTTAGACAAAATGTTTAGTTTATTTAATATAAATCTAAACATGCCCAGAGTACTTGATTTGGTTAGAGGGATATTAACCAGAGTCAGAGAAATCAAATATATAAAGAATATAAATATCATATGAACAAAAAGAAAAGGGGGAGAAAGAGGGAGAGGGAAGGGAGAGGAAAAGGGGGAAGGGAGAAGGGGAAAGAGGTAAAGAGGGATAAGATCAAAGGAAATGGCCACGGTCCCAGTCTGTATTGAGCCCGAAAGGGACCTGGGTCTTTAAGGTAAATATCCAAAAGGCCTCCCTTTGGTAAAGCCTCTTGATACAATTCCCACCTCTCACATGACAGTGAACAGACTCAATCCCACATACACTAAGTAATCTACCATCTCCCCTGGGACAGTTGGTACAGTGTAGTGGCACCGGATGATTGAGGTCTTTGTTTTTAATAAATCTGACATGCTCCATAATGCTTGTTTTAAGATTCCTCGTTGTCCAGCCCACATACTGTTTCCCACAACCACAGGTGAGAAGGTAGATCACAAAAGTGGTTTTACAATTTATAAAACTTTGTTTATTAAACACAGCCTTAGTGTTTGGTTTACAACACTTTGGCCAAAATGTTAAACTTAAAGACCATTTTATTAATAGATATCTATACATATATATTTAGGCAGTGTACCGTGTATAAGTTTCACTGGATGTGCACTGATCTGTGTTTCATGTTCTGTCTCTGGTTTTAAATATATATTGCCATGCTCAGTAGCACTCCTCTGTGACACTTATATGCTTATATATATGTTGTGGTTATTTTGGGGGTCCAATATAAGCTTGTAGGTGTCCTGTATGTTTTACAATTCTTGTTCAGCTGGTCTTAGCTAATTGGAGGGTGGCAACCTCCTACCTTGTTGACGCTCACCCCCTCCCACATTTAAATTGTTAAAAGCTCACTCCATAGCATCTCCTACTCTCAGGGGAACTTGCTTGCTTGCAGTATGATTGTGATCTAATGATTAAATCTAATACAGAGTGTGTTTCCTGGTAATGTACAGGTTAATAAAAGCTTCAATCAGACTTAGAACTATGCAACTAATTTTGACAGATTTATTTTAAATCATTCTTCCTGGTAATGCACAGGCTATTAAGAATTTATATTAGTGTTAGGTACCCTTGAGATGTGGTCTGCCATGTAGTGGCTCAGTTGCTTACAACACTTTGGCCAAAATGTTCAACTAAAAGACCATTTTATTTAATAGATATCTATACATATATATTTAGGCACTGTACCGTGTATACGTTTCACTGGATGTGCACTGAGCTCTGTCTGTGTTTCATGTTCTGTCTCTGGTTTTAAATTGCCTCTGTGTTTACCAGGGAAGAATCAATTTCAATAGTAGTGCCGCAGGAGGAAGCCACAACCTCAATATTAATGAAAAATTGGTTAACTGAGGAAGAGGTTCAGAAGCGGTTTGAAAAAATTAAAGTAAACAAGGCACCTGGCCCTGATGCATACATCCAAGAGTTCTCAAGGAGTTAAGTTCAGTAATATCCAAACCATTATATTTAATATTCAAGGACTCTATTTCCACAGGCTCAGTACCACAAGATTGGTGTAAAGCGGATGTGGTGCCTATATTTAAAAAGGGAGCTAGATCACAACCGGAGAATTACAGACCTGTAAGCCTGACTTCAATAGTGGGGAAACTACTTGAAGGTTTAATACGGGATAATATTCTGGAATACCTAATGGAAAACAAAATTATTAGTAATAGTCAGCATGAATTTATGAAGGATAGATCATACCAAACTAACCGTATTTGTTTCGTTGAGGAGGTAAGTAGGAATTTAGACCAGGGTAATGCAGTTGATGTGGTCTACTTAGATTTTGCAAAGGCTTTTGATACGATTTCACACAAGAGGTTGGTGTACAAAATAAAGAAAATTGGACTTCGTAATAGTATATGCACCTGGATTGAAAACTGGTTAAAGGACAGACAACAGAGGGTTGTCATAAATGGAACTTTTTCAGGTTGGGCTAAAGTCGTGAGTAGAGTACCTCAGGGATCGGTGCTGGGACCCCTGCTTTTTAACTTGTTTATTAATGACCTTGAGGTTGGCATCGAGAGCAAAGTCTCCATCTTTGCTGATGATACTAAAGTGTATTAGGTAGTAGAATCAGAGCAGGATGTAATTTCTCTTCAGAAGGACTTGGAGAGACTGGAAACATGGGCAGGTAAATGGCAGATGAGGTTTAATACAGATAAATGTAAGGTTATGCATTTGGGATGCAAGAATAAACAGGCGACTTACAAATTAAATGGGGATAAATTGGGGAAATCCTTGATGGAGAAGGATTTAGGAGTGCTTGTAGACAGCAGGCTTAGCAATAGTGCCCAAAGTCATGCAGTAGCTGCAAAGGCAAAAAAGATCTTATTTTGAATTAAACGGACAATGGATGGAAGGGAAGTAAACATAATGAGGCCCCTTTACAAAGCATTAGTAAGACAACATCTTGAATATGGAGTACAATTTTCGGCACCGCTCCTTAGAAAAGACATTCTGGAACTAGAGAGAGTGCAGAGAAGAGCCACCAAATTAATAAAGGGGATGGAAAATATAACTTATGAGGAGAAGCTAGCTAAATTAGATTTATTTACATTAGAAAAGAGGCGTCTCAGAGGGGATATGATAACTATATACAAATATATTCGGGGACAAAGAAGGAGCTTCAAAAGAACTATTCATCCCACGGGCAGTACAAAGGACTCGGGCCATCCCTTAAGGTTGGAGGAAAGGAGATTTCACCAACAATAAAGGAAAGGGTTCTTTACAGTAAGAGAGCAAAAAAATGTGTACAAGCTCCAGGTGGTCCGGCTGCAGTTGCACTAAGGCATTCTAATAAATGCAATTTATGGAGCTGACACTGGGTAGTGGGGAATAAAGGGTTAAGCGGTAATGTATAAAAACAGATGATTGGGGATAACAGGAGGGGAACAACACAGGGACAATATAATGTGAAATATATTCACGTAGTCCCCATAGCCCCGGCAAGCCCGGTGTGGAGTAACCTTACTCGCGATAGAACACCGTCCTGAGTCCCTTCCTTCAAGCTGCTTCCCTGACGCTGCCAAAAGCGTCTCCCATGTGACCTCCGGTGGTGTAGCAAGATCCTCACAGACGACAGCAAACAGGGTATGGATAAGAAGAACATCCGCTCCAAGAAAAAAGGTAAGGCGCTCACCAGCAAAAGAGGGTAAAAATCAACTTTATTGGACTACATAAAAACAAAGAAACAAACAGGGCTAACTACTCTCCTTACAGTAAGGGCAGTTAAAATGTGGGATTCATTACCCATGGAGACTGTGATGGCAGATACAATAGATTTGTTCAAAAAAAGGTTAGACATCTTTTTAGAAAGTAAAGGTATACAGGGATATACCAAATAAGTAAACATGGGAAGAATGTTGATCCAGGGAATAATCCGATTGCCAATTCTTGGAGTCAGGACTGAATTTATTTTCCCCTTATGAGATATCATTGGATATCTGGGGTTTTTTGTTTGCCTTCCTCTGGATCAATAAGTAAGTATAGATATAGGATAAGGTATCTCT
This sequence comes from Ascaphus truei, assembly GCF_040206685.1. NCBI lineage: Eukaryota > Metazoa > Chordata > Amphibia > Anura > Ascaphidae > Ascaphus > Ascaphus truei. Next base: position 53,464,455 of record NC_134494.1, on the reverse strand, counting down.
TGTCTAAATTTAGCATAGGTTGAACTTGATGAACGTACGTCTTTTTAAACCTCATTACTATGTAACTATTTAACTATGTAACAGTACAAGTACTTTTATAAGCCAACCTGACACCATTGATGCAGGTCTGTCAACGTCATTTAGATACTTTACAATCCAAAATATATATATCTTACTTAAGTTATAATAAGTCAATTGTATCATGTAGTCCAATTGATACTATAGAATTTTCTGCAGAAAAATAAATAAAATAAATGATAGTCTCAAAAGTCAAAAACATCAAAATCAAAATACAATTTCAGTGATAAAACACAAAGAAGTTTCACTTAGAATGCGTGTGCTTGGCACACACAGCTTTTTTTTTAAGATAGTGTGAGAGCAAGAGATACCAGTATCGTCTGCTAAAGAACATTTGCAGCTGCATCCATGAAATATGCTGTGAGGAGATGACTACGAAACCTCTCTCATAAACCTTGTGTATTATTACAGAGAAATTACATTAATATATCTATAACTAACATTTCAATCTTTTTTCTGCTTTGTGAAAAAAATGTTTTCACCTTAAATTGTGTTTCATATTTCTTTAAAAAGTTAATAATTTCATGTTCCTTTATCCAAAGATCTTATAGAAGTTATTGTCTAAGCCAGAGCTTTCCAAACTGTGTGTCGCAACACGTTAGTGTGTCGGCTGCAGTGTGTAGGTGTGTCGTAGGAGAAACCTCTGAGCAGTGCGCAAACTGTGGGCCCCCGGGGGGACGCAGGATTATTTAGGGGGGAGGCGTGGGCAGTCAGGGCTGCCAACAGGGGGTTTGCCGGGCCATGCGCTGTCCCCTCGACAAAACTGGTCACCACAGGGTGACAGGCGCACGCTGGGGGGAAAATAAATAAATAAAAATCCTCCACCTGATTGGTTGGCGTGCAGCCAATCTCTATGCGAGCTGAGGAGGCGCCATTTCCTGCATGGAGCAAAAGAGTACAGCTCCATGCCTCCCTTAGCTCTGATTTAGCCCCCCCCCGATCCAATTTCACCCCCCCTGGTCCAATCTGGCACCCTCCTGGTCTGATTTGCCCCCCCTGGTCCGATTTGGCACCTCCCTGGTCTGATTTGCCCCCCCCCGGTCTGAGTTTCCCCCCCTGGTCTGAGTTGGCTCCCCTTGTCCAAATTGCCCCCCCCCTGGTCTGAATTGCCCCCCCCATGTCTGACTTGGCACCCCCCTGGTCCGAATAGGCTCCCCTTTTGTGATTTGCCCCCCCCATGTCTGATTTGGCCCCCCTGGTCCGATTTGGCCCCCCTTGTTTGATTTGGCCCCCCTTGGTCCAATTTGCCCCCCCATGTCCGATTTGCCCCTCCTGGTCCGATTTCCCCCCCCTGGTCCGATTTGCCCCTCCTGGTCCGAGTTGCCCCCCCATGTCCAATTTGGCCCCACCATGTCCGATTTGCCCCCCCTGCTCTTATTTGGCCCCCCTGCTCCTATTTTGCCCCCGCTCCTATTTTGCCCCCCCTGCACCTATTTTGTCCCCCTGCTCTGATTTTGCCCCCTTGCTCTGATTTTGCCCCCCCTGCTCTGATTTCACCCCCCCCTCCACTCCGATTGGCCCCCCATGTGTCCGATCCCGTGTGTGTGTGTGTGTGTGTGTGTGTGTGTGTGTGTGTGTGTGTGTGTGTGTGTGTGTGTGTGTGTGTGTGTGTGTGTGTGTGTGTGTGTGTGTGTGTGTGTGTGTGTGTGTGTGTGTGTGTGTGTGTGTGTGTGTGTGACAGTGTGTAAGAGAGTGAGAGTAAGAGTGTGAGAGTGTGTGTGAGAGTGTGTGAGAGTGAGAGTGTGTGAGAGTGAGAGTGAGTGAGAGTGTGAGAGTGTGTTAGTGTGAGAGTGTGACTGTGTGAGTGTGAGATTGTGTGAGTGTGAGAGTGTGTGAGAGTGTGTGAGTGAGAGTGTGAGAGTGAGAGTGTGTGTGAGCGAGAGTGTGTGTGTGTGAGTGAGCGTGTGTATGAGTGAGAGTGTGAGAGTGTGTGAGAGTGAGAGTGTGTGAGCGTGAGAGTGTGTGAGAGTGAGAGTTTGTGAGAGTGTGTATGAGTGAGAGTGTGAGAGTGTGTGAGAGTGAGAGTGAGAGTGTGTGAGAGTGAGAGTGTGTGAGAGTGAGAGTGTGTGTGTGAGTGTGTGTGTGTGAGTGAGAGTGTGTGAGAGTGAGAGTGTGTGAGTGTGAGAGTGTGTGAGTGAGAGTGTGAGAATGAGTGTGTGAGAGTGAGAGTGTGTGAGAGTGAGTGAGAGTGTGAGAGTGTGTTAGCGTGAGAGTGTGACTGTGTGGTGTGAGAGTGTGTGAGTGTGAGAGTGTGTGTGAGTGTGTGAGAGTGTGTGAGAGTGAGAGTGTGTGAGAGTGAGAGTGTGTGAGAGTGAGAGTGTGGGAGAGTGAGAGTGTGTGTGAGTGAGTGTGTGTGAGTGAGAGTGTGTGAGTGAGAGTGAGAGTGAGAGTGTGTGAGAGTGTTTGAGAGTGAGAGTGTGTGTGAGTGAGAGTGTGTGTGGGTGAGAGTGTGTGAGAATGAGAGTGTGTGAGAGTGAGAGTGTGTGAGAGTGAGAGTGTGTGAGAGTGTGTGTGAGTGAGAGTGTGTGAGTGAGAGTGAGAGTTTGTTAGCGTGAGAGTGTGTGAGTGTGAGAGTGTGTGAGAATGAGTGTGTGAAATTGTGTGAGAGTGTATGAGAGTGAGAGTGAGAGTGTGTGAGTGAGAGTGTGTGAGTGAGAGTGTGTGAGAGTGAGAGTGTGTGAGAGTGAGAGTGTGTGAGAGTGAGAGTGTGTGAGAGTGAGAGTGTGTGAGAGTGTGTGAGAGTAAGAGTGTGTGTGTGAAAGTGTGTGAGAGTGTGTGAGTGTGTGAGAGTGTGAGAGTATGTGAGAGTGTGAGTGTGAGTGCGTAAATTACTAACCCTAAATTACTACATATAAATGACAACAATCTTGGAAATGTATGTTATTATCTTACAAATCATATATTTGTAAAAATATAAATGAAAGGCTTTCATACGTTTCGGTATTACAATTTATGTATGTGTCTGTATCGCTTATAAGTGGTTAGTTTAACCTCTGGTTTGCTAGTAAAACTGAATTACTGTGTCGCGAAATGATGCATGTCTAAAAAGTGTGTCACCAACATGAAAAGTTTGGAAAGCTCTGGTCTAAGCCAATATGTATTAATTTACCAGGAAGAAAATTCCACTATATACTGTACAGTATATTGTGGCAGGACGGCCTTGCGGTCTGGTCAGTAAGAGTCCAAATAGTATGTTTTAGGCTTTAACCTTCAGTGGTTTATAATCCACATTAATAACAAATAGGCACACTGTCCCTTTAAGGCAAACTAAATCATAAACTAAAAACCTACTCCACAGTAGGGAGGCTAAGTACACAACAGTGATTAACTAACACACTGGCTGGCTAAGCCAATTTCCACTTTAAACAATACACAGGTCTGGAACACGCATATAACAAAGAATAAATTGTCCTTACCTGTGTTTGGGGGAACTCGGTCCCAAGAGAGTCCAGGAAATCCATCAGGATACTGCAACACTGACAGGACAACTCTGCTCCCTCAGCAGACTATGGAAACCTGGTTCCTAGCAGGCTTGTTCAGTTTCATGAAGAGTATTTTGCTGGGTATGAATCCCAGGCAGGCCCAGGCCCAGGCCTGGGGAACTGAACCAACCAGCTTCCTTCCTTGTTGGGGAAAGTCTCTTTTGGCAGGCTGATGACTGCCGTTTAAACCCCCCTGCAATCAATTCAGTCTGATTTAATTATCTTCACCAAATGTCTGCAGAGGAATCTAACGCCCTGAACACTGGAAAGGCCACATACTGCACCTCTCTCTAGCATACAGAGACAGTGATTCTGTCACAATATGGATGGGAACATTTTTTATTAAATCAATAGGAGAATGAGGATGGGATGGAGCACATTTGGATCAAACAAGACAATCTTTCAAGGGAACCTTCCTTTCTTGTGCTCATGTATGGATGTGTAACTTGGACCCTAAATGCAAAGGTAATTCAAAGCTTCAGACAACTCCGAGAAATATGTAGAGATGTATGCTGGGTATGAAGGAAAGTTTGTGACATCATCACAAGGAAGAAGAAATTAAAATGGCAGTGAAATTAACAATCAGACAAATATGGTACTCACCTGGATTCCAAGGGAAATTAAAAGACCAAGACAAAGAACAAAAGTAAGGACACTCTTAAAGTCCTTGCTACGGGGACGGCGACAGCGACGCTGACGTCACACTGCGGACACTGAAAAAATCAAATTGAATTGATTTCCAGCGATTGCGACCAAGCCTTCGCTCCTACAACAAGCGCACGCAACATATTAAATAAATTTATTTTGACGTGACGTCGCGTCGCCAGGACTTTAAGCGTGGCTTAGATGGGAGAAAATACGTTAGAACAACGTGAAGAAGAGACTTGCAACAGAACTACCTGCAATATCATTGGGGAGGCCGCCATCCAGAAATGGATCAATAAGGGAAGAAAATAATGATGCAACATGTACAGTAAATAAAATGGAAAAAAAAGAAATAATATATGTATATATATAAAAATATATACACAATTAAACAAACAAAAAGACTGTGCCCCTCAGGTGTCCGTCTCACCTAACACATTAATGGTAAGTATAATAGGTATAATAAACTCATATATATAGGTACTAAATAGATATCAGTAGCAATATCCAAATATATAAATGACACACAATTAAAAAATAATACTAATAGATAACTAAATTAGTGTGAGCTAATGACTTAGGGCCTCATGCAGTAAGCCCCGATAAAATCTCTTCGGCAAGTGTGGCCGATAGGCCTTTTTTTGGCGATTTGCCCTCGCAGTATTCAGTAAGGGCCGAATCCATGCCGATCCCTGCCGAATCACTGCGAAAGCAAAACTGCCAATGAGCCTGTGCCGATACAGCCTGGCTCCCGATAAGCCTTCCGATAGGCCTTTTCTGCCGATAGATGTTTGCAGCAGAGAGAGACAAGCCGCTCTCTCAGCGCAAACATCGGCAAAAAATAAAGTATTTATAAACAACTTTTACTGATAGTGTACATGTGCAGGGGGTCTCCGGAGCTGAACCACATTGGTTTCAGGTCCGGGGACCCCCTGCTTCCCGAGATACAGGCCCCTTTATGAGGTGCCGGTATCCCTCTGCATTTAAGGTCCCGATCACGTGACCGCGGAATGTAAACAAAGCAGAGGGATACCGGCACCCCCTAAAGGGGCCTGTATCTCGGGAAGCAGGGGGTCCCCAGACCTAAAACCAAAGCGGTTCAGCACCGGAGACCCTCTGCACATCTACACTATCAGTAAAACACACATATCAATAAAGAGTCGTTCCTTACCTTTGCGGCTATGTGCTACGGTAACGAAGCAGCATGAATGTATTTTTAATAATAGTATACTGTGAGCAGGGGGTCTCTGAGCTACAAATCAATGCAGCAATTCCGCACAATATTATTAAAAATACATAAGTGCTGCTTCATTACCATAGCGGATAGCCGCTAAGGCAATGAAGGGGTTAAGGCAGAATAGTATGTTTATTGGGGAGATTTGCCCCCAATAAACATAGCAATAAACAACATACACCCCCTGTGTATTTGAAATACATAAACAGCAATAAATACATTAAATACATATAGTACTCACCACCCATGTCCGGCTGCCACGATGAAGGCCATCCTCCTCTTCATCCTGCCCATGGCCCCCTCCGCTGCTGCAAAACTGACACAAGAATGAAAACATCCAAAGTAATGTCCCCTAACCCCTTAATCACCATAGCGGTTATTAACCGCTACAGTCATTAAGGGGTTATCCCACCCTCACTCACAACTCGGGATGCCTACATACCCTCCCACACTAACCCCCCACCCCATGAGGCCTAACCACCCTCACCCACTACCCACAAGGGAGGCCTACCCACATACCCCCCCACCCCCAGTACCCACAATAAAAACAATACAGTGACACATAATAAACATCATTATATTTATTAAATACATTACCCACCCCCTGTGCCCCCCCCATAAATACAAGATTTATCCTTTTACATACAGGGTTCATAACGCAGCCCCACGCGAGTCCCCGGTGGGCTGGCGGGGCACCTGACAGACCTACAGGGTACCAGCAGCCCTTTTCAAACAGGTTCTGGAGGCCTGTTGGTGGGTCCCGCCAGCACCATGGCCCCACGGTGGTCTCCTTGGGTCACCATGGGCCACAATTGGGTCCCCACGGTAGGCCCAAAGATGTCTGGGAGCCCCGGGTCAGACCCACAGGTGTCTGCGGGGCCTCGGGTGGTTCCCACGGGGGTCTGGGGAACTCACGAATGCTCACTACGGGTCCGCGGTGCCACCATAAAAGTGGGACCACACATCTTCATCCCCGCACCTATGGGTCGGCGGTGCCCCCACAGATGTGAGGCCACCGCTTCATCCCCGCAGACTACGGGACTGCGGTGATTTATGTTTACTGGATTGGATAAAATAGTATACTTGTTTGGAGGTATTTGTCTTTTGCTTGCAATGTTATTGTTAACATTCATTTGCAGAATGTATATGCTGCATAGATTGTATGCATCATATATACAATGTAAATGCAATGTGTTGATTGGCATTAGAGGTATTTGATTGGCATTTGAAGATTGTGATTGTAAGTTCAGTTATGATTATGAAAGGAAATTAATTTTATTGTAGTGTGTCTTTATGGAGAATTGTTATTTTGAGTACAGCATGTTTGATAACCCTTCTACATTTATTTGTATATTGGTTCATCATGTGTGTGTGTGTGTATATATATATATATATATATATATATATATATATATATATATATATATATATATATATATATATATAACAACTGTAAATATTACTGTATGTTCATTTGCATGTCTTAGACAGGTCTGCAACCCTATATCTCTGTATATATATATTTGCATGATGAAGCCAATGTACAAATTCATGGGTGAAGGGTGGGTATCGGGCCAGTGTGGCTTAACCCCTTAATTACCTTTGTGGTTATTATCCGATAAGGTGTTTAAGGGGTTAATTGATATCTGAATGTAATTGCAATGTATTGGCTTTGTTTTGGCTATGTATTTTGTGGGCAAGACAAGGATGTTGCTGGCGACGGAGACTTCTTATTGATGAGGTCAGTAGTACTTTATTTATTTGAATATGCTAGTTAATGTTTTTAATAATGGGCAAATAATCTATTATCCCTATCTGGATAATAGTTATTTAGCACAATATTGTACTGTAGGTGTTGGGGGGGAGGGGGGTGTATGTATTGAATGTATAGGCCAGGTTTATTTGTTTTACATTCAGGGTTTGTTCCGTGGTTCTGCGTGGGACCTCTGGAGACCACCTGCGGGTCTCCTCGGGTATCTCACGGGTATCAGGCTGGTGGTTCCACGGGTGACACATGTGGGGATGAAGCGGTGGCCTCACATCTGTGGGGGCACTGCGGACCCATAGTCTGCGGGGATGAAGCGGTGGCCTCACATCTGTGGGGGCACTGCCGACCCATAGGTGCGGGGATGAAGATGTGTGGTACCACTTCTGTGGGGGCACCGCGTACCCATAGTGAGCACTCGTGAGTTCCCAAGACCCCCGTGGAAACCACCCCAGGCCCCGCAGACACCTGTGGGTCTGACCCGGGGCTCCCAGACATCCTTGGGCCTACCGTGGGGACCCAATTGTGGCCCACGGTGACCCAAGGTGACCACCTGGGGGCCATGGTGCTGGTGGGACCCACCAACAGGCCTCCAGAACCTGTTTGAAAAGGGCTGCTGGTACCCTGTAGGTCTGTCAGGTGCCCCGCCAGCCCACCGGAGACTCGCGTGGGGCTGCGTTATGAACCCTGTATGTAAAAGGATAAATCTTGTATTTATGGGGGGGCACAGGGGGTGGGTAATGTATTTAATAAATATAATGATGTTTATTATGTGTCACTGTATTGTTTTTATTGTGGGTACTGGGGGTGGGGGGGGGTATGTGGGTAGGCCTCCCTTGTGGGTAGTGGGTGAGGGTGGTTAGGCCTCACGGGGTGGGGGGTTAGTGTGGGAGGGTATGTAGGCATCCCGAGTGGTGGGTGAGGGTGGGTTAACCCCTTAATGACTGTAGCGGTTAATAACCGCTATGTTGATTAAGGGGTTAGGGGACATTACTTTGGATGTTTTCATTCTTGTGTCTGTTTTGCAGCAGCAGAGGGGACATGGGCAGGATGAAGATGAGGATGGCCTTCATCGTGGCAGCCGGACATGGGTGGTGAGTACTATATGTATTTAATGTATTTATTGCTATTTATGTATTTAAAATGGGCACATTCACTATTATCCCTTTGTGGATAATAGTAATTGTGGCCATTACTATACTGTATGTGTTAAGGGGGGGGGGGGTTATTTCTTTATAAGTATGTATGTGTTTAGACATTAATTTGGGGGGGACATAATTGGTACTGCAGGCCTGCGGGTAACACCCGAGGGCCCCCGCCGGCCTATAGTATCATTGATGTGCATATATGTGTATGTTAGGGGTTGTTGGGGTTATATATATATATTTATTTATTTATATAGAGATATTTATTTATTTATATTTATTTATTTATTTATTGTGGGACTGGTGTGTGTGATTATTTTTTATTGTGGGTAGTGGGGGTGCGTGAAGGGGGTATTAGCCCCAACGGTGGTTGTTTAGGGCTTGCGGTAGGGTAGCGGGAGGGCTTAACCCCTTCATGACCGTAGCGGTATTAACTGAAACGGTCCTGAAGGGGTTAAGTGCACCCGCAACCCCCCCGCAAGCCCTAAACTCACACCCAGGGCCAAATACCGCCTTCACCCACCCCCGCTACCCACAATAAACCTGGCACGGTGGGTTAACCCCTTCATTGCCTTAGCGGTTAGCCGCTAAGGTAATGAAGTGGGCTTTACATGCCTTTTTCCTGCCTCGGATGCATGCTGGGGGGCTCCGGTGCTGGTATCAGCTCTGGAGACCCCCGGCATCAGTCACAGGCAGGAAAAATGGCTGATTTTTTCTAAGTGTCGCCCTTGCCGATGCTTCTCCTCCACCAAGTTGCCAACTTTAGTTGGCGGGCTGGATTCCCGATAAACTCTCCAATCTGGAGTGCCGATCAGCACCGAAAAGCTGATCGGGGCTACCTGAATTCAGCCGGGTTCAAAAAGTGCCGATAAGTGGCTTATCGGCAGCCGGATGCCGATAATTTTTTATCGGGACAGAAAAGTTCCCGATAAATCCCACTTATCGGCGCTTACTGAATCGGGAGGGCAAAAAATGGCGAAAAAATGCCGAAAAAGCCTTATCGGGGCTTACTGCATGAGGCCCTTAGTGTCCAAAAATATGCATGATTAAAAGTGCAGACAAAAAAAAACAATTAAAAATAAAAATCTATAACAAAAAAAAAAAAAAATAGTCCTGTTGAATTATTATGAATATAGATGATGGCCCACTAGTCTGGATACCGGCTGCTCTCTGCAAGAACCAACGACCTCCCAGTAGATCTACAAAACGAAAAGAAAGAAAGCGTCGATCCTAGTGTAATATGAAAAATACACATTTAATATTCCAGTATTAAGTCCAACAAATTAAAACTCACAAACAAATGTGAAAAACAAGCATGTAATGAGTATAATCATTCGCCAACCGCCGGAAGACACTGCTCTGCTCACACGCCACTCTTTTCCTCCGTGAAGTCCCAGCTCCTCTGAGCCACTGTCCAGCAGGGGCCTCAGAGAATGCACAACCTCTCCCGATGTAACCCGGAAGTCCACCGCTCACTACAGCAACTCTGGATGGGAGGAAATGGTAATGTGACCCCGTGGAGGAGAAGGGGCAGGGGCAGTAGTTCGCTGATGCATAGCAGCGTTTGCAAAGTCCAAACAGAAGCCAAAGTATGAATGAGTGTGGTGACAGACGGTCAGTAGCTCACACTAACACTCCCAACACGTTTCTATGCGCTAAGGTGATTTCATCAGGGCAAAATATATGTGAGAATTGGTTCAACCAAGGTTTAGGAACACTTGGGCACCAGCCATCAAAGTCCGCATGAAAAAACAAGATCAGGCGCTTAGAATAATCCACACAAAGTAACTCTACTTTGAAGAATAGAAAAAAAATAGAATGCAATTGTGTTCAACTGAAGACATACTGCGCAAAAATGTGTATATATTAAAATTCTTGCACAGTATATTGCCAGAAGCCCGAAACGAAATAAACATTCCAGATGTAGGGCCTCATGCAGAGAGCAGCGCTATTTAGAATTGGAGAGGGGGAAATTTTTTAGCTTTTTTGGAGAGTTTTTTTCTCCATATGCAGAAAGGGCAGAAAACTGCATTTACAAGCCTTTCTGCATATGGAGAGTTTCAACCAGCGCTATGAGCTCTATGAGCGCTGTTGAAACTACTGGGGAAAAAAATCGCGTTTTTTTTTTTTCCCCTCCACCGGCCGCGGAGCGCCAGCTGCTTGGTGGAGAGGAAAAATGTAGAAAATCGCGCCATTTTTTTGGCGCAAACAGCCACTAGATGGCGATCGTGGCTCTCTGCATACGGCAGAAAAAAAAACTGGAGAGATTAGAAACTCTCCAGCCGCGCGGCGAATTTCAAGCAACAACAAAAAAAAATGGCGCTTTTTTTAAACTTGCCTTTTCCGGCGTTTTAAAGCTCCATTTTCGCCGGAAAATGGCGAGATTCCTTTTTGCGCTGCTCTCTGCATGAGGCCCCTAGTTTATTACATTTAAAGATTGGCGAATGTGTTAACGTGATCCCGTATTGTTTTTTTTGTTTGTTTTTTATATTTTGATTTTTTTTGGGGGGGGGTGGGGTCATCTGTGAATATTCAAATTTAAAAAAAGAAAAAAAAAACTAGCAGTGGCTTTTTTCAAACTCCAACAATTTAACAAATGCTCAAACATGCAAAAACACCAGCAGCAAATTGAATGTTGGTTGAAAAATGAAATTGCTGCCCATCTTTGAGTTAATTCCAATCATCTTTTCTCAAATCTAGGTAGGAATTTAGACACAAGAATGTAACTAACATTTAGCTAATAAACGCTCTGTTTCAATTGTTGTTTAAAAAAAAAAAAACACAGTTGTTTTCTTCTTACAAAAGTTATATTTTATTCTTCCGTCTGTTTATCTTGGATTGAACAAGTTGAATGTTTTTAATGATGTGTTTTACTTTAAAGTCTATTAAGTTCATAACTTCACTCTAAAATTGTGAACCAGACAGGCAACGGCAGCCAGCGAAGTCTGTGAGTTTAATCTGCAAAATGCACCATGAATCTAAACGTGCCACCAGGGAATTTCTAAACAAAAGAAATCCCTGCGGGGATAATTTGTATCAAGCGGATTGGTGTAATATTGCTGCCAAACATCAGAACTTCAGTTTCTAGAAACCAAATCATACGTCAATTTTACAAAGTGAAATAGGTTTCAGGCAATTTCTACTTAGTGAGCTAAATATTTAGACAATAAGAAAGCAGGTGATAAAATGACAGGATATGTGTTTAACGTTTGCCAATAAGAAGCAAGCGGCTCGATATTATTTTAGAAGCAAGTGGCTCTTTTAAAGACAATAACCATAGCACAGGGGTAGCCAACTCCAGTCCTCAAAGGCTACCAACAGGTCAGGTTTTCAGGATATCCCTGCTCCAGCACAGGTGACTGAGCTATGTGCTGATGCAGGGATTCCCTGAAAATCTGACCTGTTGGTAACCCTACCCTAGCACCATACAAAACAGTCATAATAAAATTTCATATGGCAATAATTATAGAGACTACCGTAGCTTCAGTTCTATGGGGTTTATTCACTAAAACATACGCGCATATGTCTTGATTCAATCAGAATGAAGGCATTATGTACGAACTGGAATTATAGTTATACAGATGTAGCCTGGGTTAATGCTCCCAAGGGTGCATTATTGTGGTATATTCATGTCAAAATGGAGTTGATGCAAAAGGTGACCTTGTGTGCTCATTTGCATGTAATTTCCCAGAATCCCTTGCTGCAGTGGAAGATCTAAGCTAAGAGATAATGGGGAAAAGCAGGGTTGCAGACCTGTCTGAGACATGTGAATGTGCTCACAAGTGAAATTTGCTGTGATATTCTGCGAAATAACACACTATTCTGTGTTAGCAGTAGGTGATATAAAGTCATCAGGTAATAGGATACAGAGTTCCAAGATTCAATGCTCAGCTGTAGAGAGTCACTATCAACATCAATGTAATAAAATCTTGAATAATGTACAAAGTAGAAGGGATGGACCTGATGAAACCACTCTCTTAATTAATAAACAATCCGTGTCTCCATAATAACATCCTAAAATGTGGGGGACCTGTGTATAAAGGTATGGGTCAGTTATACATATCTGACCCCCTGGTTCACAGTAATAAACGTCCCCCTGGAGAGAGACAATGATAAAGTGGAACACCCAGACCGGAATGATCGGGATGGGGTACTCACGATTGAGAGCTGGTTAGATCCGTTGGCGTGCGTCACGTAGGTGTAGAGCAGGAGAAAATTCCACGAGGGAAACAACGGAGCACAGCAGGAGAAGGAGGGGGCTAGACACCAATGTGAGAATAAAAAGTCCTTTAATCCATGATAGACATCATGGTGTGGGATCAGTAAAAAGCTCTTACGCGTTTCGGGCCGTCGCCCTTTGTCAAAGAGAATGTTTAGGTGATATACAGCTTGCTACATCTGGATTATCTGATTCCAGGCTCTCACAATGTCTTCTGAACAGCATAAGCGGCACAGCAATGGAGAGTGGCGATGCACACCTAAATAAGCAAAGATACGCTGGGTGCTCAGTCCCAACAGCAACTGCAACCGCCAACACTATACACTTCACAAGAAAGGAGAACACACCAGACTTTACAAAAAAAATGATAAAAAGATTTTGCTCTAAATTGTAAAAGTTTTGGTGTATATGCAACACCTTCTTCAGGACTTAAGAACATAATACACAAACATCCAAAATATAGGTGCACAAAAATGAACAAACTCAAACCAAAATGCATGCAACGCCGCTCTAGCACAGAGGTTTCCAACTCCAGTCTTCAAGGACCGCGAACAGTCAAGGTTTAAAGGCTAATCTCCATTAGCAAAGGAGGCCAAATCCATTCATCTGAACCACCTGTGTGCAAGCAGGGGTATCCTTAACATCCTTAACACCTACACTGTTAGGCCTGGGGCCCGCTGCATCCGATGGCACGCGCGGCCGCGTGCGCGCCACTCACCAGCTTCTGATGTCCTCCCGAGTCGCCCCCAGTCCCTCCTCACGGCAAGGCTCACTGCGCACTGATGCGTCAGCCGGCTGGGGATGCAAGTGGATTGGGACGTGTGTGTGCAGGGAGCCAATGAGGAGGGGAGGAGGGCAGCTGTCTGGAGCTACGGGAGGGAGGCGGCTTGGGAGGTAAGTCTGTGTGTATGGCAGCCATGCTTGGGCTCTGTGATGTGAAGTGAGTGTGCCCGGCATATATACCCTGCACTGTACCCTGCCCTGTCTTGTATTTGTGTGTAATAACACTCCAAGCTGCGTCTGTGCTTAAGATGGATATCCTGCCTGTGACATGACTTGTCCACTGCCCAGTGCGCTCTGCTCAGCATTGTTACCCCGGGAGCAGATAACAGACTGACTGCTGTTTCTGCCTTACGCCCACCCTCAGCACAGGCAGGAACAGGAGATCTACAGACTGCAGCCAGGGCACAGATTGTAGCAGGAACTAGTCTGAGTGCGGGTAACACATAAACCTCTGTGTGTTGTGTTTTTTTTTTAGTTTGGCCGGCGTCGTGGCCCCGCTCCCCCATGTCGTGGCCGCGCCCTCCCGAGCCGTTTTGGCCACGCACCCCCACACCAAAAAAAGTTAACTGCAGACCGCAGCTCGTGGTGCAGTGAATTGCACACGCCGCAGGCAAGCACGGCGGCTGTGCGGGCGCATGCAGCGGGGCCCTAACCTTAGTGATCCCTGAGGACTGGAGTTAGGAACCTCTGCTCTAGATGCATCATGGCACCATTCCCCACATTCCACTTGGATGTGAAAATGATGTTTCCAATAGGATAGCGAATGTTTCACTTATAGTTTTGGGAATATGTTACTGTTTTCGCTATATTGGTGGGTGGACCCTATGTTCCGATTGGGGAATGACATTATGATGACCTCTATAGGGCTGGGGCATGTATTTTGTTGGGAGTTTATTTTGGGCACTTGTGTATTATTTATTTATTTTATTTATAAAATATTTTACCAGGAAGTAATACATTGAGAGTTATCTCTCGTTTTCAAGTATGTCCTGGGCACAGAGTAAAACAAATAATACATGGTTACAAATACAGTTACATAAATGAACAGGGTATACATTATATACAAGACATTGCATGCACAGTTAAAGAAAATATATATTATGAGCGTATGAAACAGTTACAGACCAGGTTAAAATGTGAGACAGCCTTAGATTTGAAAGAACTTAAACTGGTGGTGGATGTGAGAGTCTCTGGTAGGTTGTTCCAGTTTTGGGGTGCACGGTAGGAGAAGGAGGAACGTCCGGATACTTTGTTGAGCCTTGGGACCATGAACAGTCTTTTGGAGTCTGATCTCAGGTGATAAGTGCTGCAAGTGGTAGGGGTGAGGAGCTTGTTCAGGTAGCTGGGTAGCTTGCCCATGAAGAATTTAAAGGCAAGACAGGAAAGGTGAACTTTGCACCTAGACTCTAGTGTTGACCAATCTAGTTCTTTGAGCATTTCGCAGTGATGTGTGTTGTACAGTAGTTGCATTGGAGAACAAAACGACAAATTGAATTGTAGAGGGTGTCAAGTTTGCTAAGGTGGGTTTGAGGTGCCGAGCCATATACTATGTCTCCGTAGTCAATAATTGGCATTAGCATCTGCTGTGCGATATGCTTTCTGACCAGGAGACTTAGGGAGGATTTGTTCCTGTAAAGTACCCCTAGTTTGGCATAGGTCTTGGTTGTCAGGGTATCAATGTGCATCCCGAATGTTAAGTGGGAGTCAAACCATAAGCCCAGGTATTTAAAACTAGTGACAGGTGTTAGGGTGGTGTTAGCGTTGGTTCTAATCAGGAGCTCAGTCACTGGAAGCTTTACAAATTTAGTCTTGGTCCCAAATACCATTGTTACAGTCTTGTCAGTGTTTAAAAACAGTTTGTTTTGGGAAATCCAGTTTTCGAGTCTCAAAAAGTAAGACTAAAGTATGTGTTGAAGGTCAGAGAGGCTATGGCTGTGTGCATATAGGATTGTGTCATCAGAGCCTTGCGGGACACCACAGGTGATATCCAGGGGGTTGGAGTTAGAGCCTGAGATGGACACATGTTGGGATCTTCCTGATAGGTAGGACTGAAACCAGTTTAAAGCATGCTTCCCTATTCCAGAGCTCTGGAGTTTGTTAAGCAGGATAGCATGATCAACTGTGTCAAAAGCCTTTGCAAAATCTAGGAATACTGCACCAGTGAGTTGTCCCCGTTCCATTCCACACTGGATTCCATTGCAAACTTTTAGCAGGGTAGTTACGGTGGAGTGTTTGGGACGAAAGCCAGATTGGAATTGGCTAGGGAAATTTGTCTTGGTATAGAAATCGCTTAATTGGGAGTGGACACATTTTTTCATGACTTTGGATAGAATTGGGAGAAGTGAGATTGGCCTGTAGTTTGAGACAGTGTTTTTGTCCCCACTTTTGAAGATTGGGACAACTCTGGCAGTTTTCCAGGTCTTAGGGATATGGCCTGCAGACAGGATAGAGTTGACTATGGACGCAATTGGTTTGGCAATGGCTGGGGCACCAAGTCGTAGGAACCTAGATTGTATTAAGTCGGGTCCACATTGGCTGCTTAGTTTTAGTTTGAGGAGCGCTTGTATAATCTCCTCTTCAGATACTGGGCTAAATTGAAAATTGTGGGCAGTGTTGGGAGAGGGTGGGACAATAGGGGTACTCCCAGGATGAGATTCAGGTTTGTGGTTTGGGCTGCGTTTCGCTAATAAGTTAGTGGCACACCCCACAAAGTAATCATTCAATGCATTTGCAATGTCAGTGGGGTTTGTCAGAGTAATATCCCCCTTAGTGATATTACTTGGTTGTTGATGGTTAGAAGGCTGGAATATATTGTTGATAACCTTCCAGAAGTTAGCTGGGTTTGATGTATTCTGGTGGAGATTGTCAGAGTAATATTGGGCTTTTGCATGCCTTGTTTGCCTTGTGCACATGTCCGCATGCATCTGTAGTGATTGAGATCCTTGGTAGTGCCAGTTACTTTGTAGCTTTTCCACAAGGCATCCCTGAACTGGTAGAGTGCTATAAGGTCAGGTGTAACCCATGGAAGGTGGGCCCCCCGTACCCTTATTTTGCGTAGTGGAGCATGGGTATCGCAGAGTTTTAAGAACTCAGATTGGAAATAGTCGAGTGCAGAATCAGGGTCGGGAATTAAATCGATTCTGTGCCATGGGCAGTTGGTAAGGTCATCCAGAAACTGTTGTGGGTTAAAGTTTCTAAATGTTCTAGTGAGGAGAACTTTAGGGCTTGAATGGGGCGGTTTAATTTTCCTTACACAGTACACTATTGCATGGTCACTGAAAATATCAGGAAGGATGCCAGAGGATTGGATTCTGCTGGGGTTTGAGGAGAGAATCCAGTCTAGCAAGGAATGGTTATGTGATTTCAGGTTTATCCGTGTAGGTTGGGAAATGAGTTGCGATAGGTTAAGTGACTTGAGTTGTATCTGGAATTTGTGGTTTTTAGGGTCAAGCCAATTGAAGTTGAAATCCCTAAGAACTAGCAGCTCACTCTTCTCATTCAGAGAGGAAATGGAGCCAAGAAATTGGGTGATACCAGTCAGGGATTGTAGAGGGGCTTTAGGGGGGCGGTAGATGCCATATAGCAAGATGGGCTTAGAAAAGGGGAGGCAGATTTTGCCAACTAGAATTTCAAAAGAGGGTGGGCTTGGTGGGCAATTTAACAGTGTAAATTGTAATGTGTCTGCAATATAAAATAACACCCCTCCTCCTCTCTTTGACCTATCTCTCCTAAAAATGGAGTATCCCTGAATGGCGATATTTGCTTCAGGGGATTTAGGGGATAGCCATGTTTCTGTAATACATTGAAAGTTGCCTCTCGTTTTCAGGTCTGTCCTGGGCACAGAGTTAAGACAAATAATACATGGTTACAAATACAGTTACATAAATGAACAGGGTATACATTATATACAAGACATTGCATGCACAGTTAAAGAAAATATATACTGTATTATGGGCGTATGAAACAGTTACAGACCAGATTAAAATGTGAGACAGCCTTAGATTTGAAAGAACTTAAACTGGGGGTGGATGTGAGAGTCTCTGGTAGGTTGTTCCAGTTTTGGGGTGCACGGTAAGGGAAGGAGGAACGTCCGGATACTTTGTTGAGCCTTGGGACCATGAGCAGTCTTTGAAGTCTGATCTCAGGTGATAAGTGCTGCATGTGGTAGGGGTGAGGAGCTTGTTCAGGTAGCTGGGTAGCTTGCCCATATAGAATTTAAAGGCAAGACAGGAATATTATGTTCTAAAGTTCTGAAAAAGGTGTTGCATATCTACTGAAACCTTCACAATTAAGGCTTCACAAAGAGAGCGCTCCAAGCATGGGCGCCGGGTGTCCTGGGGGGGCATTGCGGGTAGTTGAGCGCGCTGGAAAGTTAGATTTTTTTTTTTACCTAAGCACCGAGTGCAGGTGAGTGTGTGTGCCCGTGCACGAGCACACGCGCACAGCGTGAGCAGCGACTTATAGATATCTATATATGTAAGTAACCGCCTCAAGCGCCGCCAGCTCAGCGCTAGCGGGGAAGCAGCCTTAGAATCACATTGTTAGGGTTTTGTTAACATCTGGTGTACCCGCCTCTCTTGTGAAGTGTATAGCATGAGCTGCACACACCTATGGGTTTAATTAACTGTTCATTTTCAGGTCATATTTTAAGTCACCAATGATTTTTTTAAGTGATAGTCAGATTAATATTCAACTTGACATTTATTTATCTCATATTTCTGTTTCCATAGGTAAAACCTTTGTCTGTGTTCCTTTTTTTTTTTTTAATAATGAATAAGGGCTGGACCAAACAGATTAATTAGCAAATGATGTAGTTAATAACTGTCTGCCATTTGAAACATCTTGTTACTGTATATACAGTAATAATGTGAGCAAGAAGTAATACATTGTGAGTGTCTATAAAGGAGGATGAGGGGTACATGGAAATCCCTGGTGATGTTTGTGGTGCCTATATTCCTACAATGAGCCCTGGTTATTTATTTAATTATGGTTTTTTTTAACCTGCCTGTCGTCATAGCTTATTGAAGGCATCTACAGTACAAAACATTTCTATAGAGAACCTCGAAGGTCCTCTGTAATAAATAAGCCAATCAATACAATAATTACATTGAAGATTTTGCTGCATTTTGTTTTCTTGCCTTGGTACTGCTATTAACAATGTTTATTTTAGATATCCTTTGTTTTTAAGGTGCCAAGATGTTCCCGCTCCCTAGTCAAAAAACCTCCAGGCGTCAATGAATCTTTGACATGTGAAAACTAGTGAAGGGCAGATTTAAGCAATATTGACAAAGCCTTGGTGAGTAGCATCAGTATCCAGTATTAGATAATGAGATACGTCAGTACTCTTAACGCTGGGAGTCCCCACTGCGGACTTAACCAGGAAGAGTCGGATCAGCTGAATTGACTGCAGAAAATCTGTCCCAGCGCGGGACATGAAGTCGCCCAGTACCGCACTTTCCTAGCGTCCAACCGGCCAGACGAACAGTGAACTTTGATCTACTTACCTCACAATATCTCAATTGTAAGTGTTCACTTACTTCCCACTATTTGTTGTTACAGATTTATTCTTACAGAACCTCCGTGGTGCTCTGTTTTTTATTTCTTGAATATAAAGTAATGGAAGCAGCACTTCAGGGGTGTTATGTGGTAATGTTAATGGCTCAGACGGAGTCCGCTTGGGGAATCCCGCGGCCATACTGTATTTGCTGTTTTTTTGCCAGAACTTGGCAACATTTTAAAGATTAATTTACAGGAAAACAGGGGTCCTCAGAGCTGGGAGCACCAAGTGTGCATGTTTGGGAGGATATTGCGGCTTTAAAAGATAATTTTAATGATAAAACAAATAAAAAGATAAAATGTATATCTACCAAACATAATACTGCTGTTAATCTTAGACAAACTAAAACCTACAGTATGCAATATTATAAAACATACGATGACTAGAAGAAGACATTTATGATTTGCTGCCGAGAAAGGTTATGGTTTACATGAAACTTTTATATTATAAATTAAATTTTAAAAACGTAAGTGCCTTTGGAGATCTAAGCTTTAAAGCAGCCCCTTAATGGGACTCTGACAGTAGCTTTGTTATTTAATTAATATTATTTCACATGAAAGTTTAAAACTAATGAGTATTGTATTAAAGGGAAAGTATTTTGCTTTTGTGCTTCCAAAATCCCTCTCAAGCAGATTTCCTTCAGGTGGTGTTCAAAAGTCTTTCTATATGACAAGCAAACACAAACAGAAGCTACAGTAACCTTGGTTGTCATTATGCGTGCGACATTTGTTGTAGTAGCTATAATTGTAGACAAAACAAGGTTGCTTTGCAGATTGTGATCATTTTTTTTTACATACAGTATTCATGCTCCTCACCTGCTACCACGTTTGGATGGCTGCATTATGCTAATGTTGCCGTATCACTGATTGTTGCTCATGAAGCAATACCTGCTAGTATTTGATTTACTGCAGAGGTGGCTAACTCCAGTCCTCAAGGGCCACAAGCAGGCCTGGAATTAGGGATATCCCTGCTTCAGCACAGGTGGCTCAATCAGTGGCTCAGGCAGAATGACTGAGCTACTGATTGAGCCACCTGTGCTGAAGCAGGGATATCCTTAAAACCTGACCTGTCTGTGGCCCTTGAGGACTGGATTTGGCCGCCCCTGATTTAACATCTCCAGTAGTAGAAGGGACAAAAACGAATTGCAAGATACAGTAACACATTTCGTGCCTGTGCCACAATAAAATATTAAACAAATGCTCTAACTATTCATGATTGCCTTTTTATTCTTATAGGGCTGAATAGAAACCCTTAGTACCGTTGACGAGTTTAAGGTGGACATAGATTTAATTACATTCCTACATGAAAAGAAGGAAAGTAGGATGTGCTACCAGAAAACAATGGGAAACTGGTCCTTTTTAAAAGTCAGATTAGTGAGAATTTAAAAGCTCATATACTTATTTTATCAACAACAATTTCGACGATGTACTCAGAGACTTATGTTAGTAATTCCAAGAAGTTCGCTTAAATCCAGTCTTATACACAAAGATGATGTATGAAACCTATTATCTTAGTTTCAATTGTTATACAATAACAATATATATGAAGGCATCCATTTTTTGCAAAATAAAATTGATTCTTTTAGGCAACACAGTAGCACCATGAATAATCAAAGGACTAGATTATAGATGCAATAGGTGGACATTACAATTGTAACTATTAATGTATTATGTATGTAATTAGATGAAGGTACTGTATATGATATATTCCACATGTTAATCCAACACACCACTATACATTAAAACTTCGGGGAAATAAGCTTTTACAAAAGCACTCCAGGCCAAATTTAATAAGAGGTTACAAACTGGCTTTCCTGTAATCTTAACACATAAAAGGTGAGAAAGAAATTTAAAATCAGTTACCAAATTAATTAACACTAACAGCTTTTTATGTACGAATGTAACTTTTCACAACCCAACTTGATTTCTAACTTTGGCGATAGCAATCTTATCCTTCTATTGCTAATTGATATCTGTAACAAGGACTTATCCCTGTTGAAGAAACTATCTCTAAAATCAAGCAGGGATCTGGTTAAGTGCAGCAGGCAATTAACCACACTCCACCTTGCCAATTAAGCCTGTAAGAAAAGTTTCCTGTTGGAAACAGGAGAGAGATTCCATAGCTCACATTGGGGCTGACAGAAGGAGAGCAGAGAAGCTTGCACACAGACACTGTCTTGGTCACAAAGGCGGTGCTGAGATCAAGACACCCAGACACCTATATTTACTGGACACAGGAACCTGACAGATACTGACATGGAAGGCACCTGCTTAAGGTACCTCCTGAGACTTTGGGGTGATAGGCTGGTAATAGGAATATCTCTCCAGCCCTGCAGAAAGGGTCTGGGAAAGTAAGTTAGCCCTTACAAAGGGGTAGGTATTTGTTATTTTGTTGTTTTTGTATGTTTTGCCTGGATACAGGAACGGGCTCAATAAAGCCAAGATATAATTTCACCCTAATCGGTTTCCATTAAATGTGCAACTGCACACATCTCTTACAATACCCTTAAGACAACAGGCATGTAATAAACCATGGGCAGATAAGTGTAAAATATGCATCATAATGCTTATAAACAGTTTATGTGCTTGTTATACAGCTAGACGAGAGAGAGAAAGAGAGCGAGAGAGCACGAGAGACAGCGATAGAGAGAGATTCTGTAGGAGGATCAGCACTCCTGTGGTTTGAAGTTTTGAGGTCTTCACACTCATTCTGTTTTCCAAAAAGGTGATTTTATTAGACAGTATTAGAATTGACAATTGAGTCGCCTTGATAAAGGTCCCGCAGCGGTCCTCGGTTATCCAACACGATACGTTCTTTACAATAGAGTCGGATAGTGAATCATCATAAAGCGAAACCCATTTTCTGCCCATTGATATGTGCTGTACTATAATACTACAGTATCGTCCCATCCTGTATTATATCTCTTCTTGTGTTTGGTCTTGTTTATAATCTTAAAGGTTTTCTTGTTTTTCCCTTTTTGTAACTGTGACGTGCTTTGAGTTCCACTGGGAGAAAAGAGTTATATAAATAAAGTTATTATTATTTTAATAAAGAGTTGGATATGAGTGTTAGATAAGACGCTTTGGTGTTGATAAAAATGCCCATTGGTATGTGTTATAAAGCGTTGGATATGCCATTCACTGAAAAGTGAAAGATCAAAAAGCGAAGACATGCATACATACACACAAAAATTACTACAACAGTGTGTTCACAAAACATATATAGTACCATACCTCCAAATCAGGTGCAGCTGCAAGAACTTGCAGAAAATGGTGACGTGTACTTTTGCACTAAACATATTATTATTCCTGATTCAGTTCTATTTGGAAAATAATCACCCCAAACCCACTGGCATTGATGGATCTGATCCCATTTCCCTATTTTCTAGTGAACAGTACCAACCAATAACAGATGTAGCAAACCTTACCGTTTGCGTTGCCGCCATGGCTCACGGCAAGTGACTGTGATGGATTAACGCTGTGGAGAGGTCCCATTCAGAAGCACAGTCCCCTGCAGCGCGATCGCAGCAGACACTGTCCCAAGCGCTGTGGACTTTATTTTTTTCAGCCACGCCACCGTGGACAGTAAATCTTGCTATACCGGTATGTACATTTTACTAGGTATGCCCAGCGAGAATGTGGCATTGCAGGGGTTAATTGTTTTGGGATGTGTTGATATGGCTGATGCTGTATTAATGCATTGCAAGCCCTTCTAGCAAACAAAGTTTCAAGACTATATTCAACAGGTGATTAATTAAGAAGGTATCATGCTGCTAATATTATTTGTGAGCAGTTCTAAACGTTACAGTCACTGTCAAAATTTGCATCAGGTGTTGTGCCAAATATCCCTTGGCACAACAATTAAGGGTTAATGTCAATCCTTCATTATCACATGATTTAGCTTCCAGGGACACTTCAGTAAGACTGCAAATGTTTCTGTCAATGTGTGAATATCACAGAGACTTCTAGGTATAATAGCTCTGTATTTCAAAAAGTGGTTGTACAAACAAGCAAAATAGCAGCTTTAAGTGCAGCATTTAAAGGGCTACCATGTTGTCTCAAAAATGGTATGCATTTGTATGTCTATTTCTATAGTGTCAACAAAGTATATACCGTGCTTTACAAAATAATCAATAGTATACTGCTAATTATAATGCAACAAATATTAAAGTATACAATAGTGAAGGGAATCCCAGTGCTACAGAGATTACAATCTAAGTGGTGCAGCTGGTCGAGAGATTTACAGAGCCAGTATGGAAAGGAGCAAGTTTAGTGGATAGCAGTGGTGGACCGTGATGGTTGGTACCAACCAAAAATAGTTTATACAAGTGCAAAACATGTAACTTTGGAAGAACTCCAATAACTTTCAAATCTAACATTACAAATGAGGTTTTTGTGGTGAAACATTTGATGAGCTGCAAAAGTAAATAAATCATCTATATTATTAGAATGTCCATGTGAAAAGCCGTATGGGGGATGCAGCACAAGAATTTGAAAAGAAGGATAGACAAGCATATTTTAAAGATATGTAGCCCTAATTCCCTTTAAACAAGATGGCTACTGGTGCTGCCTTTTTACCTGATGGCTCACAGGAGCCTAAGCCTCCGCCACGGGGAGCCTGGGGTGATATTCTTACAACCTTGGTGCAGCACCTACACCTGAGAGGGATCCCACTACCCACACGCCTCAAACGGGTGTACCCCACCACCGTGTAACCCACACTGTGTCCAGAGAGTCCGAATCCCACAAGGTCCCAAACCCAAACCAAATGTGTGTGACCGCGCAGCCCACTTATTTGAGTGTAATATAGTTGGTACACTTTCTGTCAGGTACCTGCCGGGTGCTCCAGCACCCGGGCGAGCCGACTGAACGAACAAGGGATCCGCCGCTCCATGATAGCCTCCACGACAAGTCCACCTCCGCGTGGGGTGGTATCCCACTGGAGTGTCCCACCTTGATGACAGTCTTTGTCAGCAGGAGCGATCTGGTCCCAGATCAGCTTATCAGAACTGCGCAGCTTGCAGCTATGTCCTTGATCTATTTACTAGCTAGTGGGGCAGAGTCCCTACCTAAGGGCCTGTCTCTGTAGCAGCCACAAACTAAATGGTGGAGTCAGGGCCTAGCTGGGGCTGAGGGGGAATCTGGCCTAGAGCAGAGGGTCACAGACCCCTGCTCACATACCTCCTACCCCTGTCCTGTCCCAGCACCGACTGCCTTTTCCAGCACGCAAAATAGTATCTCCTCCTGCAGGAGACCTAGCCACGTGATTGGCTCCCTGGCGTCATGTGGTACTCCTGCCCCTAAGCACTATGGGGCTTGTAGTCCCCCGCGGAACCTATGCATCTGGGCTGCAACGTGCGCTTTCTCCACTGCGCATGCGCAACCCTTCAATGGCAGCCCCACTCACTCTGCGCATCCGTGAGCCTCCGTGATGCCCATACACCATTCCAACATGGCGACACCCTGTAGAGGGGCCGCCGGCGAGCCCGCCACCACCCGCAACCACCCTGCAGCAGCGGAGGTAAGGAGAGAGCGAGCGGAGGACCAGGGAGCCAGAGGGAACCTGGCTACATATAGATAAAGCTTTTTCCATTCGCAATGGGCCAAACCATTTTAAAATGAAATGTAGCCCTGGTAAGAAAATAGGGCTATACGTCTATCCTCCTACTGGTATAAGCCCTGCTAAGGGCAGGCTGCCAGTAGTTATAATGGGTTTCCCCCACCTCAAGCCCTGCCTTGAGTGGTGAAGGTAGGTCACCTGACTCTGTGTCTAAGGGAAGAGACACAGGGGAGGGGTCTGCTGACATCATGATAGGCAGGGCTGTCCCTATTGAGTGGCCAGTTCCTGTCAGTGGCAGAGCGGTGCAGTCTATGTGTCAGTTCTGAGAGAGTGGCTGTTAGTGTGACATAGTTGGAGGAGATTAGGCAGGCCCTGATTAGAGTTGATAGAACTGCGGTGGACCAATGCCTCTCACCCTGCATAGGGGGTGATGGAAGAGCTAGCCCCACCCTGAGCGCCCGCGGCTTGGGGTGGTGGCAGGGATACAGTGAACTCCCACAGACTATCCTGAAGGAGTGCAGTCTGGGGAGAGAAGACCCTGTACCTGATACCAGTGGGTGGCTGGGATTGTTGCTGTTACTGTATGCTGTGTGCTGCTGAAATAAAGAAAGCTGCTGCTGCTGCTTTTAACAAAGACTTGACTGAGACTGAAATCTCTCACCTCTGAGTGGGGTTCTCTGGAAGGATTTCACCCTACCCTGCTAGGGCTTGCCAGAGATGGGGGCGCTGTACCACTAAGAACAGATGAAGGCCAGTACCCCAGAAACCTGGTCCTGTACTCCCCCACACTATCGCAGGAGACTCAGGCCCTTCTGCTGCCAGGAGGTATGCACCACCTAGACACATGTAGCCAGACCTTAGTACACCCTAGGGGGTCCGATCTGCGATGAGGGGGGGGGGTCTGAGGGTTACAGAAACATAACAAAAAGTTCAATATATTTAAAATACAAGGCAATAGATCATGTAGAACGGAATGGGAGAGAAAGTGATCTAATTAAAACCATTTCCAGAAAAGATATTTATGTTGTCACTGTGACGGTAGGGGGAAATATGGCTGCTGTTTATAAAGGTTAAGTCTGCCATTACCCCTACCTGTCAGTAATACATTGGTATTGTATTATATGTTATGTATATATGTATGTCTTTGCTTGGTTCCAGCACCTCAGGAATCAGGGGTTAATATGTTTGCAGTAGAATTGTTGCAAATGTTATGTTGCAGTCCTATCCACCTCTAACCATGCTGTAAAATGGCTGCAGTCATCTCTCCTGCTGACAGTAAGGCCTGGTAAGTTATGGGCATGCCAGCAGTAATCATGGAGGTTTGCCCTCACACCCTGGTGAGGTGCCCTATGTATGGATGGGAGTGGTCACATGCTCTGAATCCATAATTAGTGATGTCAGAGTTGTACCAGCCCCCAGAGGATACATAAGGCACAGCACTGATCAAAAGTTAGGGAATTAGATAATAGGTGCTTCCCAGTTCAGGAAGGAGCAAAGAGTGATTATGTTATAAGCTGCGGAATTATGAGACTGTGGCCAGGGACCTGGCACAGAGTAGATATCCCTGCGGGGATAGGGAATCCCTACATTAGGAGGACTATACCTTTCAGAGGGAAGCAGCTGAACAATTATGTGTGGCTAAATACACCCATTGTGGAGGGCAGCTAGCCACATCCATCAATAAAGATGACCCTGTTGAAATATACTCTCGTGTGTAAGTGTGGAGTAATTGCACAGAGAGGAGCACCACAGAGGAGTTCCTCACCAGGACCATCCACAAGCTCACGCTGGGATCCTGATGAGGTGGAGGCGCTGCACTGGATCTAGGTAGGACTCAAGCACACTACCTCAGCTGCCTGTCTGGGTTGACAATCCCCACACAACATCATGCGGGAGGCTCAGGAGTCCTGTTGCCGACAGGTGCACCACCAGACATCACACTGTAATGGGGACTGGTTAGACCACAGGGGCCAATGTGAGATTGGGTGGGTCAGGCCAGTCCAGAAAACCCGTTACACACCAATCAGGGCCGGGCATGTAGGCAGCTCCTGGCCCTGAGTGTTGCAATATTATGATTTAAGTATATAAAAAGGTGGGGAGGGAGACCCCTAGCAGACAGGGAGGGAGATCCCTAGCAGACAGGTAGGAAGACCCCTAGCAGACAGGGAGTGAGACCCCTAGCAGACAGGGAGGGAGACCCCTAGCAGACAGGGAGGGAGACCCCTAGCAGACAGGTAGGAAGACCCCCTAGCAGACAGGGAGGGAGACCCCTAGCAGACAGGTAGGAAGACCCCTAGCAGACAGGGAGGGAGACCCCTAGCAGACAGGGAGGGAGACCCCTAGCAGACAGGGAGGGAGACCCCTAGCAGACAGGGAGGGAGACCCCTATCAGACAGGGGGGGATACCCCTGGCAGACAGCCTGCAGAGAGTTACAGAGGTGTTGCTGTGACAGGAAGAAACTGCAGGGTCCAATCCAGTGCTGGTCTCAGGCCTGAAAACCAGTCCTGTAGGGACTGGGCAAAGAGAGAACAGGGGAAATCTCTGCAAGTAGGTTCCTGCGACCAGTTAGGCAGGGTATCCCCCAGTTTCCCCAGTGATGTTTGTGTCTTTTGTATAGTTGTGGATATGTTTTTCCAATAAATTAATTTTATAAACTCGCGTGTTCTGTCTGGCGATATTGATCCCTGGTATTAGTCCTTGTCTCCTGTGACAGTCACGTTAACATCTATAACCTATTCAGTTGTGTTAACAATACAGCAGGTTATGTCTGGAATACGCATTGTTTATTTTGTGATACATCGGTATATCATATGTAGCCAGGTACCCCATGGGCTACTAATATGCCCTGTCAAATACATAAGCCCTGTTACCTGTGCAGGCAGTATTAGGGTTAATCTCGGTCCCACTGCAGTAAACAGCTCCCTAGAAGTGACAGGGGAAGGTGGTTCAAGGCTGAGGTACTGCCCATTATAAGGGTGGAGACCTGTGACCCTCCCCTGGGCACAAAAAGGGGCTGCAGCCAAATTTAATGTGTGTTGTGGAAGTGTGGAACCAGGGCTCTGGTTCACCTTCCTTCCCCTTCCACGGGGGAGTGGGAGCATATACCCCATACACCACCAGGGAGTATGGGAGTCAGGGACAGACCTTTGGGGCCGTAAGCCCTGGGGGTTGAGTGCTGGATGATGTCATTGTAATGTATACCGTGCATTGCTGTACGAGAATAAAGACCCCAGTTCTGGTTAATACTCCTACCTGAGACTGCACTTCTTCAGGATGAGATGAGAGTGTTTTCCAACAGGGGACTGCACCTATTACTGATAGGCCCTGTTGGAATGGAGGCGCTGCACCCAGAAGAGAAGGTACCAAGCATCAAAAGCCTGTCCTGCTTCTCCTCAATACCACCAGCGGATGCTCAGAGCTTCCTGTGAGCCTAACAGGTAGCACCAAACATAGGTAACAAGCAGTGAATTTCCCTTAGGGTAGGGGAACATGTGTTACACATATTTCAATGTTTAGACTTAAATTGGATAAAGCTGCAAGTAATGGAGGTATAGTAACTATATTTGTATTTGGGTCATTTAGCAGGAGCCACTGAACTTACAGTATAGTAAACAATAAATATAAATCCCTCTAAGCAATTATAGTTAAAATTGAAAGCAGCCTTCTCAGATGCTTAATTTTTAGCTTAATTTTTAGCATTTTTTTTTATCCCTTGTTTTTTTTTTTACAAGATGGCAACGGTAGGGTCCCCCCCCCCCCCAAAGCTAAACCACACTGTTATCAGCTCCTGGGATTCCCCCCCCCCCCCTCCTCGGATACATACCAGTGAAAATACAGGCATTTCAGTTCCCTCCAGGGGAAACATAATGGTGATTTAAAGCTCAGACATCACCCATTCCAGCTTCTTATTGGAGGGTCATTTAAACCCCATCTTTGGTACCTTTACCAGTAATTATTACTGTAATCAAGAAGATACAACGAGCTAAAAACAACATTCAAACAGTTCATAACATGGCTGAGCACTTGGTCAGCAAGGCTCACTCTTTAAGCAAAAAATGAAGTCTGTGATTTCAGTAACAGCGTGGCCCTTCAGGGTTCCAGGCTAAGGCTGCAGCCAGTCAGGGAACGGGCGTGCTGGTGTTTGTGCACTGCGCCCTGCTTGGCCGGGCGATTCGTGGCGGCTAGGTGCGTGCGCGGGGGGGTGGTGTCAGGCGTGGCCAAGACATCATGGAGCTGGTTTGCCCTCATTGGGCGAACGGCTCACGTGACGCACAAGCAAATTCAAATTTGCATGCTTGGCAAGCAGGTAAGCACCGCGCATGCTCAGGCGCTTGCTCGCTCAGCGCCACCCTGGCCTGAAACCTAAGACACAGCCTTATACCCTGCTATTGATGCAGCTGAGAGCAGGCTAATTACTTCAGGCTGAGATCAACCAGCTCAGCGCGGGACTCAGCAGCTACACATGCAAAGTAATTAGGCAACTAAACTACCCTGTCACAGGGACATATTTGCAAAATATTAAATACAGGTCTGACAGCATATCTATACATATATTTTTTAAATCACTAGGGGGAGTAATTATAAAAAGCTAAAAACCATAGATTTTGATACTAAACCAAATTAATTTGACATTTTAAACACTTGTCTTAGTAACAGTGTCAGTTTTCCTTGATAATGCTAAAAGGCGTTTCGAGGAACAGTTAAATACTACAGTAGGAGAACGTATAAGACACCTACAGTATACAAGAATGTATAAGGTTCTCCATACCTTTTGACATGAACACCAACAAAAAGAAAAATTAATTAAAAAAAAATTGTACTCCAAGTTTATTGAATTTTAAACAGTTGTTAAAAATAAAAATACAAAAACAGCATTATTACACAAGAGAAAAAAAAAGATAAGAAAAAGAGGACCAGGAAACAGGTTGGGAGGGAAATTGGAGGAGAGGGGGGAGGGGAGCATCACCAACCATGTAACGAATAATGACATTTTAAGGTGCGCCAGGCTGTTTGGTGAGAGTTTGATGAAATCAATATGAAAATAGGCTTGTATCTGATTAATCTGTACCACTGGAAACGACAGCTGTGCATCATTTGCATTAATCACTATTATTTAAAACTAAAGCATGAAGTGAAAAAAAACCAAGGGGGTCATGCATTAAGCGGCGAAAAGTCACTTTTCACCTGTTTTGCGCAAAAAATGCCTACTACGATTCAGTAAGCCCCGAGAAGCTGGCAAAAAGCAAAAAAAAGCGCCTTATTTGTTTGCGTGAAAAATGTTTTCGGCATAGGCTACGGTAATGAAAGGGTTAAGCCCTCCCGCTACCCACCCGTACCCCCTTCACCCACCCCGCTACCCACAATAAAAAAAACTACACACTACAGCCCCACAATAAATATATATATATATTTATATCAGGAGAAAAAGAAGCGCCAGTTCCGTATGGTTGAATGTCTTTATTCATTTACATGCCACGACTTAGATTGTTTACAGCTGTTCTTGCTATTAGTGGCAATTATGGTGGCTATATTAACCCAGTTCAGCTACCACAATCTCATCCTTGAGAAAGTCACCTAGAGTGACGAAATGCGTTGGACGTCATCACGTAGCAGCGCAGCAACGCAGTGACGCGGGCACGTTTTGTGCGAAGCAACCAGGATCACTTGTTCCTTTACATCTGGGGATAGAGGCACCCGTCTTCATATATACATCCGGTGCCGCTGCAAGGACTCAGATGCAGGAAGCCTCATCTCAAACTGAGGTCTGACACGTGGGAAGTGAATTTGTGCCACAAGAGGGAATTGATTTTTCAGCAACAGAACAACACCAGTTTAACCGGATCGCACGCTGAGGAGGTCTATTCTGTGCTTCAACAGATGTAACAGGTCTGTCACCAGCACACCCCCATCACCATTGAGAAGGGACATTCTCTAGTGGGTGTCTACTGTTCCTTACTGGGCTATCATCAGCCATATGGACTGTCATTGACATTCACCACTATTGGCCTTTTTTTCCCCATGATATCTTGCTTGCTTGCTCCACATCCCCTTCCATATGTTACTTGCTAATTGCTGCTATCTGCTTGTACTAGACATATTATTGCTTTTTAATCACACCAGTTTACTACTAGACTTTTGACTACTCTGGTCATTTAATAATATTTACACATATTTATTTTTCAACCATACAGAACTGGCACTTCTTTTTCTCCTGTTTTCTGTTTACATTTGGTCAGGCTTGACCACACAGAATATTTGCCTATTCCATACAGACTGACCCTATGCTATAATCAATTGATGCTCACATTATTCACTTGCTACACTTATTTAATCCTTTTTTACACTACACATATACAGAATTAATTTGCACATTTTAACACTACCATTCACTCACTAGCGCTACTAATTGTTTCTGTGTGTGTGTGTGTGTGTGTGTGTGTGTGTATATATATATATATATATATATATATATATATATATATATGTATATATATATATATATACATATATATATATATATATATATATATATATATATATATATATAAAATCAAAAAATAAATAGAATATACCGTTCTGTGATACCGTTCCATTATATATATATATATAATACACAACCAACCCCCTGTGCCCCCAACAACCCCTATACCCCCCTAAGATAAAGTACATACTGTATATGTAATTTTGGGGATGCACAGCAATGATACTATAGGCCAGCGGTGGCCCTCGGGTGTTCCCCGCAGGTTTCCCCACTTGCCTGAAGTACCAATTCTGTGACCCCCCCCCAAAAAAACTCACATAAATACTTATAAATAAATACATCCCCCTCCCACCCCTTAACACATGCAGTATAGTAATGGGCAAAATTACTATTAAACACATAAAGCAGAATAAATACAATGATGTAATGTAATTTTTTTTATGCTCATGTATTGCCCCTGTATGTACAGCCCAACTCCGTTATAGCGTGGTCCTCTGGGGCCACCCGATCCGACCGTGTTATTACCGGGGTCGCGCTAATTTTTTTTTTTAATGGCCGCCGCGCACCCTATCGGGAGGAGGGAGGAGGGAAGAGGTGGCAGGCAGCCCTACATGTCCCCCAGCAGCCACCGTAACTTCCCCTAGCAGCCTCACTTCCCCCAGTAGTCCACAACGATCCCCCCCACCAGCAACGCTCCGATCAACCCCCCCCTGCCAGCCCCGCTCCAAGCAGCCCCCCCAGCCTGCAACGCTCCAAGCAACCCACCCAGCCAGCTCCACTCCGACACGCCAGCTCCACTCTGCCCCAGCCACCAGCTCTGCTCCAACCCCACCCCTGTCAGACCCACTCCGAGCAACCCCCCCCAGCCAGCTCTGCTAGTTCCGCTCTGACACCCCCCCTCCCGATGCCAGCTCCGCTCCAACAATTCCCCCCTCCTGATGCCAGCTCTGCTCCGATCTCAGCAGCTGACACCAAAGGTAGGGAGGGGGAGTGGGAGGGGTGTGTGTGTGGTGTGAGTATGGTGTGAGTGTGGTGTGAGTGTGGTGTGAGTGTGGTTTGTGGTGTGAGTATAGTGTGTGGTGTGAGTGTGGTGTGTGCAGTGTGGTGTGAGTGTGGTGTGGTGTGTGGTGTGAGTGTGGTGTGTGCAGCGTGCTGTGTGTGCAGTATGCTGTGTGTGGAGTGTTCTGTGCGAGTGTGCTATGAGTGTGTGCAGTGTGCTGTGAGAGTGTGCTGGGAGTGTGTGCAGTGTGCTGTGAGTGTGTGCAGTGTGTGTAGTGTGATGTGTGTGTGTGTGTAGTGTGCTGTGAGTGTGTGCAGTGTATGCAGTGTGCTGTGAGTGTGTGCAGTGTGCTGTGAGTGTGTTGTGAGTGTGTGCAGTGTATGCTGTGAGTGTGTACAGTGTGCTGTGAGTGTGTGCAGTGTGCTGTGAGTGTGTGCAGTGTACAGTGAATGTGTGCAGTGTACAGTGAGTGTGTGCAGTGTGCTGTGAGTGTGTGCAGTGTGCAGTGAGTGTGTGCAGTGTGCTGTGAGTGTGTGCATTGTGCTGTGAGTGTGTGCAGTGTGCTGTGAGTGTGTGCAGTGTGCTGTGAGTGTGTGCAGTGTGTGTAGTGTGTGTAGTGTGCTGTGAGTGTGTGCAGTGTGCAGTGTGCAAAAAAAAATTTGAAAAAAAATTCGGGGTCCATGCTCAAACCGCGTTATAAAATAATCCGTGTTATGGCGGATCGCGCTATAACAGGGTTGAGCTGTATATCTATATGGCTAGACATACAGTACAGGGATAATAAATTATTGTTTTGCAAATGTTTCTCTAGGTTCTTTTGATGTTTTAAAAATGTATTTTGCAGCTTTCTTTAGAAATTGGTGTGTGCAATGTAATTTGTATTTAGTTACATGTAACTTGTCATGGTCTTTGCAATAGTTTATTTCAGGGGCTTGCTTTTTAATTTTTGGTAGTTAGATTTTGTATGATGGTGGTTGCTTTGAAGTTTAAATTTTTTCACAATGGTTTGGTTTTAGGAATTGATTGGTGAATTGTGTAATTGATTTGGATTTGATTGTTATTGATTTTTGATTTGATTAATTGATGGTAAAAAAATGTATGTTTACATGCTTAGTTTTTATTTGATTGTTTGGATGGCATTGTATCTTGTTGGTAATTGTTTATTTTATTTTTAACATTGATTTGGCATAGTGTTACATGATGCACAGATTAATTGCATCATGTACACACTAAAATGCAATTGTTTGATTGCCATTTGGTATATATTTATTTGTCTAGGTGCTGTTTTGTTGGGAGATGAGATATAATTTATTTTGCAATGTGCTAGTTTACTTGTTAGATGCAATGTGCTGGTTTAATTTTCAGATGCAATGTGCTGTTTTGAGATTGAGATTTCATGTTTTTATTTCTGCATGTTTGTGTAATCCTTAACCATTTATTTGTATATATATACAGACAAAAAGACTGCGCCTTTGGA
Organism: Ascaphus truei; assembly: GCF_040206685.1. Lineage (NCBI taxonomy): Eukaryota > Metazoa > Chordata > Amphibia > Anura > Ascaphidae > Ascaphus > Ascaphus truei. Next base: position 53,431,029 of record NC_134494.1, on the reverse strand, counting down.
ATCTATATCAACTGCAATAGCGTAGTATGAATCTATTGATATAAGCCCTTATATATGGGTCACTATTGTAATTGAATGTACAAAAAATGATGATGTAGCAGCTGTAAATGAGATAATCAACACACACAAATATAATAAAAAAATAATAAAAAATATATAATACCTAAATAAAAATAACCAATATATAGCTAGTGACTAAAAATATAATAATAAAAATATGTAATATGTATTTGTAAAAAATGAATAAAATGTAGATTATTATCTACAGCCCATTGTGGCAAAATTGAGATCATATATTAGGGACACGCTGCACGTCATTGACTCAATCTCTGAAATTCCATGGAAGTCTACATACATGTGGGCCACGTGATGTGGCCTCCCTATACACGTGTATAGATCATGAGAAGGGAATACAGGCAGTTAGAAAATATCTAGAAGTAGATACGCAATTGGATATCATCCAAAGGGAATTCCTCTTAAAGGCTATACGCTTCATTTTGGAGCATAATTATTTTTTGTTTGGAGATCGGTATTATTTGCAAGTCTGTGGAACGGCCATGGGCACCAGATTTGCCCCCATCTATGCAAAATTTGTGGCAAAACTATATAATAAAGACACTATCCAAGAGACATTTGAACAGGTTTGTTTAATAGATAGATGTGAACTTCTGGAGAAATCAAAACAAAATACTAGTGCTATTGGTGGCAGATATGATAGAAGGTTGACAAACAATTCTAGTTTACCTTTTTTTATTACGCAATATAATAATGTATTTTCCAAAATTAAATCGATATTAAATTCCCATTGGAACATTTTGTTAAATGACCCGATTATTGGTAATAGACTGCCTACAAGAGTACCAGTTGTATTCCAAAAGGCAAGGAATGTTAAATCTCTATTGGCACCTGGTAGATTGAAAATCTCAGATGATATACACACAAACAATGTAAATGATACTGATGGTAATTTTCTTTGTAAACGTACAAGATGTATAACCTGTAAACATTTAAAAACTTCTAATAGTATTTCATCTTATTCAAATGGATCTACACATTTTGTTAAAGGACATATAAATTGTCTATCCAGTTTTGTAGTCTATGCAATCATGTGCCCGTGTGGTTTACAATATATCGGGAGGACTGCACGTTCTCTAAGCACGCGGTTTCTAGAACACCGTAGGAACATCATACACGGATTACAAACACACAGTCTATCTCGCCACTATAAATTAAAACACAATCAGGACCCAGCCACATTGGTAGTGATGGGCATTGAAGGTATTAAATCTACTCTATTAAGTGGCGGTAGACATAAACGTTTAAATTTACGGGAAACTTATTGGATTTATGTTCTTAATACACTTATTCCATTTGGTCTGAATGACTGCATTGACATCAGCACTGTAGTATAACAAGTTTAGTTCTTCCTTGGTGATAGGATATGGAGGTCTGGGTTGAACATGCAAGACATGTTCCCTCTGTGTCTGTCTCGTCAAGTCTTTTTCCTTATGTTTCTGTTCAGTTCACAAATATTTGTTTAATAATTCTATAATATTTTATCACAAGTCACTCAAACAGTTCTAATAAAGAACTATACACATATAAAGTTTCACTGATGGAGATCACATAAAATAATAAAGTAATATAAAAATATATAAAAAAAATATTTAGTCACTCTTTTAAATAAGGAAATACATTTATTATCATTATTCAAAAAAATATAACAAGGGTAAAATCAATACAGGTATGTATTATGTGTATTGATATATAAAGAAATCTATTTATATAAAAAATATATATCCCAGGTTCACAATCAGAGCACTTATTCACACATACACATTGATACTATTTTAGACAAAACATTTAGAGATTTATTCCCTTCAACTGGCAGTGATTTGATCTATGCTGTATAGTACATTCTCGATGGTTTGCGATGTTTGTGACCTCGGATACAAACTCTCAGTCTTTTATGCATCTTCTTTCTTATCTGCAATATATAAGATACACAAATTAGATATATATAAAGAACAGAAAATTACAATAAGCGCAATCACAAAAAGATTTAAAAAATGATATAATTACCACATATACTGGAGGGTATACTACCTCACAATCTAACTTTCCCTGATTTAGTCTGCAGCCAGAAGGTCTACCACTCCACGGGCTGGTAACAGAAGGATATCCAAACAAGAATGACCTAGGCGCAAGTGAAGACAAGAAAAACAAACATAGGGTAATACGTTCTAACAATTTCACCGCCAGAGGGTAAGATATACACTTACAGTGAGTAAAATATAATCAGGCCTTGTATCTACTCTGGGATCTGGAACAATTATGAAGAATCTGGAACAACCAGCAGCATCTCATCCGCAGGAAAACGTATCCTCGTATGTAGTATCACATGTTGGAAGAGAAGTGGGACACATACATAGTGTAACACAGTTTATTATAAAATTAAATAAAAAATGACAATAGGTAAAATACTCACACTTTGTGAGTTATAGTAAAAGCGTTTGAGAATTTAGAGCTTCTCACACTCATCAAGGGTGGGTATCCATGGATCTATACACAGTCTATATTTATTCCTTATATAATGTCCTTTTGACCACTTATGGTATTATGGCCAGCTGCCAAAGGTAAGGAGACACTTTTTGGGGGCACTCCCAATAATGTCCAGAGCCTCTGAGGGAGGGGTACTCGCTCCGTTGTTGTGAGACCCGTAGTAAAGGGCCGTGTGTCTCTTTAACTGCACCTGATGTACTCACGCTACTTCAGGGGTACAGAGTGATGTTTCCCCTTCTGTTAGTATCAGTCCCGATCGTCTGTGGACTTCCCCGCTTCTCTGACTGCTCCCGTCCTCCGTGGCCGTCCGGCTGCACGCGGTGGTGTGATGACGTCACGCCGTCTCGCGAGATTCTGTATCCAAATCCCCCGGCTCGCTGTGTGGATCTACGTCCCAAACCTCCTCGATAGAAACATGTACCGTGAAAGTACACCGATACAAATCACTGCCAGACAGCTGAATATTGCTGTCTATTCTCACAAATGTCCTGTGTTCACTCTCAGTAGCTCAAAACCACGCCATATAAAATTTATAGGATCTAACAATAGGATATATACAATTTATATTGGATTAACCCCGTGCAGTTTGCTGTCTCTTTACTGGTCCTTGGATTGGTACGTATGCTGTATAAAATTTATAGTGTATAACGTAAATACATCTTTGGGCACTAACGAATATTAATATTAATGTATGTATTCTCACCCACTCGTCCACTCTGTGACATGTTGATTGACATCCTTAAAAAATAACATGTACAATAATATATAAACATATAAAATTGTACATGTAAAACAAGTTAGAATTGAATTATAAGATAAATTAAAATAATATTATATTGTCGTTCCTTCATTAATCTAGATAATTATTTCTCTAATTATACAATGATCATATTTAATTAAGTCTTCATTCAATGTACCATTTAATCCTCCTATATTAGCCCATATTTGAGGGATATATCAATTACCGCATGTGGTTGATATTTACCTCAAATTTATTGGTCGATTTACAGTAGAAGCTTAGAATGTATTTAATATTCTTGTTATCTTTCGTTCCTCTTTCTCTTAAATATTTTATTGCATTTATATAATTATGCGTGCATATTTGTTTTATTTTATGTTATGTTATAAATTGTACACACACATACATTTGTACATTGTCATATTGTTATATGGATGTATGTGTGTACCTATGGACTTAGAATACAGGCCTTTTATGCCATCAGCTAGAGATGTGTATCAAAGAAAATACACTAAAGAGTCCCTTTTGCAGGCGCACCGCAGACCTTTATAGTATATATGGTAAGGGGTGAATGTAGTAAATAATGTTAGTTTTATTTCATTTTAATATGTCATCGTGTAATTAAAACAGTATATAGTGTAATTCTATATACTCAAATAAAAATAGACAGCTAACGTCTATTCGATCTCTACCATGCGTCTCCTTTACTCCTATGTACTATGTGGGATACAGGGAACGGACTCCTACAGTGGAGCAATGGTCCCATGTACCGAAAGCCTAACACACTCAAACGAGGGATCAGGTGGGACTATTTGAACATAGAATTAATATACACACAGGATCTATCTGTCCATCTGTACATACCACGGATACGAGAGCTTCAGACAGGGACGCAGGGACCGGAAAAAAAATAGACGTCATCTGTTATATACTATATCAAATAGATTAGTACATAGGAGCTAAAGGAGACGCATGGTAGAGATCGAATAGACGTTAGCTGTCTATTTTTATTTGAGTATATAGAATTACACTAGATACTGTTTTAATTACACGATGACATATTAAAATGAAATAAAACTAACATTATTTACTACATTCACCCCTGACCGTATATAATCTAAAGGTCTGCGGTGCGCCTGCAAAAGGGACTCTTTAGTGTATTTTCTTTGATACACATCTCTAGCTACTTCAACATATCCCTAGGCAGCACGCTTTCTCCAACAAGGGGTTTTAAGAGCGAGGTTTCCCTCTATAGTATCTTTTATGCCATCACTAAGAATTATAAGTATTGACATTTAATGTAGATACAGTCTGGGTGGTACACACATGCACATCAATGTGCAAACACGCGTATATATATATATATATATATGAAGGAACAAAAATTGTAGCGCCAGAGTAGAACTGCAAGTGATTATAACCTAATAAGTGACTAAAGTGTATGGAGTTGATTTATGTGATTATAGTACAAAAAATATATAAAAGTAAAAATAAAAATACATATATATATATCAATTGGCTAAATGGTAAAACACATTAAACTTAGTATATAAAATAGTGCAAAAGTGCAAAAAAGGACAAATAAAGTCCAACCAGTCCTTTAGATGTTAGTCCATGAATTAAGGTAAATGATGCTGATCCCCTTCTCTCCCCATTCCCTCGGCTCCTTCCCCCACCCCATTCCGACAATTGATATTCTTTGTTTTTATTTTTATTTATATTTTTATTTTTATTTTCAATTCTATTTTTCATTTTCATTTTCATTTTTAATTTGAATAAATAGTTTTATTTTATGAGTATAAAAAAAAATTTTAATAGCACTTTTCACCATTTTATTTTATAAATAAATAAATAATTATTCATCTAATCAAAGCCCTTGTTAGTTTTTTTTTCTCTCTCCTCTCCCTGCTTATTAGATTCCTACCTTTAGGTTTTTGATAACACAAAGGTTAGTGTAACCATCTAATATACCTATGTAGTGATTGAGATACTAATCACACTTTTTTATAATATTGTCTCGGTGAATATATATACATGATTTTTCATGTTCTATTGCTATATCTTCATGAGGGAAATCTATACCTTATTTATGATAGTTAAATAATTCGACATACATCAACAAGTCTATATATATATATATATATATATATATATATATATATATATATATATATATATATATATATATATATATATATATATGTGTGTGTGTGTGTATTTGGGTAGTATTCACGCCCATATGAGTCATCAGGTTGTTTGTTGCTTATGTTGTATATATATGTATTTTTTCCAGCTTAGGGTACATGTAATATCCATACACTTTTACTTGAACAGTAGTGTAAATTTATTTTATTCATATTTGCTCATTATGTATGTGTATATTATTTTGTTTATATGTGCATGGTGTTTTGATGAGTTTTTAATAGTTCTTACTGCTTTATTACCTAACATATGAATATTGGATCTCAATGTATTGCCACCCCTGTGTATTTTATGTGTTTGATTTAATTTAAAATAATAATTTTTTGCATATTCCTTTATATTATAATTAGTATACACCAGGGGTTAATTATAATTTTAATTTTAATTCTATTTTTTCGTTCAATCTATTGGTTCAGATCATCTATTTGAATCATTTTTAAATGATTTTAAATACTACCAGTAATGAATTTGAGTATCCATTGTGTTAAATATATGTGTATAATGTTTTCGTAGATCCTTCCAACAATATGTGTTTATATTTCATCCATAATCTGTCATTCAGCCAGTCAGCCATTTATTCATGCATTTAATAAGTGTGTAGTATACATAGTTACGCCCAGCTTTACCAGCATATCATGGGTTAAACAATTATCCTATTTTGGGTTGCTAAGCGACGGACTGGCTATAAATGTGCAGGACTTCATTCCGTTCACTATCAGCCCTTTGAGAAAGTCGCCCAGCGGTGACGAAACGCGTCAGGGACTCTGATAGCGCGATTACGTCACTACGACGCTGCGCACGCGCACGAGGCCACATCCAGCGTGGGATCCATACGGCGGCCATTCGTAGTGGAGAGCCAAGTCCTTGGACTGAATTCAGATGACAAACGGCACCCCAGGAATCCGGTGAACTGTGACTTCCACAGACAGCCCCGAGGGAGCCCACAAAGACGAAATTCTGCAGCACAGAACCGGATGGTGGTGATATAATCACAAATTGCCTTTTTACCATTTTATTCTTGTGAGTGTGATTCCTCCCCCCCCCCTTCCCTTCCCTTTTTCATATTAAAAACACAGTGTTATGCTATGGGGCGTGCACTCTCTCTCTTTTTCTGTTTATATATATATATATATATATATATATATATTTATATATATATATATATATACACATATGGATTTGGTCCGGATGTGTCTGTATATGTGTTTGTGGTTATATATTTATATGTTTTTATTTGTAACATTATTGATCTAAATGTTTACACTTGACCCTATGGCCATTAAATTGATTTCATTTATTCACGTACAACTTAATTAGCTAAGACCTCTTGTGATTGGATTATGCAAATATAAATACCTATGACGTATATCCGTTATCTATCGCCTGATGAAATCACCTAAGTGTGGAGAAACACGTAGGGACTGCTAGTGTGAGCTAGTGACAGTCATCACACCAGACCTACCTACATTCTGGACTCTAATAAGACTCTGAGAGGCTCCCATGCGCGGTCGATCTATCCCCTAGGGTCCTGCTACATTTTCCTCCTGTCCGGGACCTCTGTGTGATGCGGTTTGTCTCCGGAGGACATCGGGAGAAGTTGTGCAGTTTCAGAGGTTCCTGCTGGACGGTGGCTCAGAGGTGCCAAGATCACATGTGGGAGAGAGGCGTGCGAGCAGATCAGTGGAGTCCAGCATCTGGTGAATGAGTATAACTCATTACATGCTCTATTTACTATTTTGTTTGTGAGTTTAAATTTGTTGGATTTTTACTGGGAAAATTAAATTGCATTTTTTACATATCACACTAGGATCGGGCGCTTTCTTTTTTATTATATATATATTATACCCACTGAACAAATGAATGTGTGAAGGGTTGGTATTTGGGCAGGGTGGGTTAACCCCATAATTACTTTCGCAGTTATTTACCGCTAAGGTGATTAAGGGGTTAACTGGCATTAGAAAGTATTTGCTATATATTGTTTAGCCAACAGAGGCCGTTTGATGACCGGACACCCATCACATTGCCAGGGGGTAAGTAGAACTCTATTTATTTACTTTATTGATGCTGTTTTATGTATTTAATAATGGGCAAATAACTATTTTCCATATCTGGATAATAGTTATTTTGCACATAACTGTACTGTATGTGGTTTTTTTGGGGGGGGGAGGGGGGTATTTATTTATTTGTTTAAATGTATATGACAGGTTTATTTTTTTTACATACAGGGTTGGTTCCTTAGGTCTGCGGGGACCTCTGGAGACCACCTGAGGGCCCACGGACGCCCACGGGTACCAGGCCGTGGACCCACGGGGGACACCAGCAGGGAAGAACTGGGGGCCCCACAGCTGTAGGGAGCACCCGAGGGCCCCAGACCCCCGTGGGAACCACTCGAGGACACTCAGACACCCGTGGGACTGACCCGGGGACCCCCAGACACCAGCAGGCCCACCCATGGAGACCCCATTTGGGGCACACGGGGCCTGGCAGGGACCATCTCCAGACCCTCCAGACCCTGGAGTACTGGTACTCTGTGGGGCCTGCGGACAACCGCCAGGACCACCGGGAACTCCCGTGGGCCTGGGGTATTAACCCTGTATATAAAAGAATAAATCATGTATTTATGGGGGTCAAAGGGGGTGGGTGGGTTATGTATTGTTTATTAAATATAGTGATGTTTATTGTGGGTAGTGGGGGTGGGGGAAGGGGGTATTGCCCCAAGCCAGGATGGGTAGGCCTCCTGAGTGGGTAGTGGGTGAGGGTGGTTAGGCTTCATGGGTGGGTAATGGGGAGGGTGTTTAGGCCTCCTGGTGAGTGGTGTGTGAGGGTGGGTTAACCCCTTAATTACTATAGCGGTTAATAACCGCTAAGTTGATTAAGGGGTTAGGGGACATTACATTGGCTCTTTTTATTCTTGTGTATGTTTTGCAGCACCCGAGGGCATGGACGGTGATGAAGATGAGGATGGCCTTCATCGTGGCAGCCGGGCAAAGGTGAGTGCAATATGTATTTATTGTATTTATTCTGCTTTGTGTATTCCATATGTGGATAATAGTAATTTTGCCCATTACTATACTGTATGTGTTAGGGGGCGGGGGATGTATTTATTTATAAGTATTTATGTGTTTGTTTTTTGGGGGGCACAGAATTGGTACTTCAGGCAAGCGGGGACACCTGCGGGAATACCCGAGGGCCACCACCGGCCTATAGTATCATTGCTGTGCATTCCCAACATTACATATATGTACTGTATGTTAGGGGGGTATATTGTTGTTGGGGGCATAGGGGTTGGTGGTGTAATATATATAAGGGCTGTAGTGTGGGGCTGTAGTGTGTAGTTTTTTTATTGTGGGTAGCAGGGGTGGGTGAAGGGGGTATTAGCCCCAACGGTGAGTGTTTAGGCCTTGCGGGTGGGTAGCGGGAGGGGTTAACCACTTCATTACCGTAGCGGTATTAACCTTTAAGTTAATGAAGGGGTTAAGGCCACCCGCAACCCCCCCGCAAGCCCTAAACACCCACCAAGGGCCAAATACCCCCTTCACCCACCCCCTCTAGCCACAATAAACCTGGCACGGGTGGTTATGCCCTTCATTGCCTTAGTGATTAGACACTAAAGTAATGAAGTGGCCTGTAAATGCATTTTTCCTGGCTTGGATGCATGCTGGGGAGCTCCGGTGATGGTATTAATGGGTATCAGCTCCGGAGACTCCCGGCATCAATCCCAGGCAGGAAAAAGGCCTGATTTTTTCTAAGTGCCGTCCCTCCAACCTTTCCGATACTTCTCCCCAGCAACTTGCTAACTTGAGTTGCCGGGACGGATTGGCGTGAAATCTCAATTCTAAAGTGGCTAGTAGCGGCAAAAGCTGCTCGTGGCTACTAGAATTGAGCGTGTTTGAAAACCTGGCGAGTAGCAGCGAAAAGTGGCTTTTCGGCGCGCCTTTGCCGCAACAAATTTTCACACCAACAAAAAATGTGCTTTTTTAACTTTTCGCCACCTTCTCGGGGCTTACAGAATCGTAGTAGGCATTTTTTGCGCAAAACGGGTGAAAAGTGACTTTTCGCCGCTTAGTGCATGACCCCCCAAGTCTTCCCAAACCCATTGTGCCAAAGCTAACACATAGGCATCAGTACAGAATCACAAGAAATGCAGTCACTCAACATTATTTTCTCTTTAGGTTTCACACTCTACTTAGGGCCTATGGGCTCTTATCCAAGTACGATAGTCTAAGGTTGACTTTGATTTTCTTAGGTAAGTGATCTGCCTACTTCAAGCAACAAAACAGAAGTCTAAATATGGCCTATATTTGGCTCATTGTTCTTGATATTGTACACGCTAATGCAATGTGATGTAGTACGTCTAAATAGTCCTTCAACCCTATTTGATGTTTGTGAACACACAGATGGGATTCATTTCCACAGCATTCAGAAACGTAAACCATACGAGAACGTTAAAGAACATTAAACTACTTGATGACATTTTAGTCGTATTAATAAAAACTGCCACTGAAAGTGTAGAAAAGGGAGAATAGCCATTAAATAATAAGGTAAGGATGGTTTAAGTATAAAATCTACATTTTGTATAACACTAGGTCTTAGAAAATAAAAAAATAACTAAGAATGGCGCTAACAAGAAGAGCCTTGTTCTTTTTCTTCTCTAACCATAGTATCGACTTAATTCCAGACTTACATGAACCACTCCACAAAACAAATCATCATTCTTCCCTTTCTTGTTCTAATATCTCATTGGAAAAGAAACAGCAAATCAGCTGGTTGTATTTTTCAGTGCTCCAGGTTACATTTATTGTTAATGACAAAGGTAACCTTTACTTTGTGTGGTTTCCTGTCCATATTTGGATCACTTACAGTCCTCTATTTTCTGATAGGAAATGCAATCTGAGATGTGAGAAAACAGTGTGCGCATTGTAGTTTAATTGGCCTTCACTGTCGCTCATCTAAGCTCGAGCGTGTGCTGCAGGGTGTCTGTTCCACAACAGGAAAGAATAAACCCAGATTCAAATCATAGGAAATTCATCAAATATGCTTCTTAGAGCTCTGTGTTTCAAGGCATGTTTCCCTGCCATATGATCTCTATAAACCAAATTATAGCTGGCCAGAGTACAAGACTAGAGGCGCCTGGGGCTAACACATAATTAATGCCAAATGCATGTGACAATGGGCTGATCATAGAGAAGAATAGACATTTCCAAGTAGTTCTTTTACTTAATATACAAAATGCAAACTGACTACACTTAGTGTATTTTAAAGGATCTAAGAGATAAGCTGCCTGTGCAGACCTGGGCAACAAACCAGCAATGTGTCTCATCTACAAGTTTGAATATAGAGTGATGATATGAACATTGCATTATTATTTTTTTCAGGCTTTGAGTACTGCAAATATTTCATTTGTAAATAGTTCATTTAAGTATTCAGTTGTAAAAGACATTTTATAAAATATTCAGGTCCAGTAGACATTTGTGAGAACACCATCTTCTGCTCCATGTTCTCAAAACCTAAAGTCTCAGATAGATAGATTGCAAATACATTAATAAAGAGAGAAAAACACAAGCAGATATAAAAGGATCTACTGTACAGTATATATATCTATCATTATCATACGTTCGACCCGTGTTGGTCCACTGCTGGATGAAGGTTGCAAGCCTCTCTCCTCCACGTTGCTCAAACACATTTTCTAATTTCATCCCCCAATCTGACTGTTGTTCATTGTCTTCTCCTTTTGATATCCCTTGGGATCCAGTCAAATATCATCCATTTCTAACGATGGTCATTTCTCTTGTAATATGTTGGAGCCACTGCCATTTTAAAATGTTTACCCACGTGATGATGTCACAGACGTTTGTTTGCTTATGAACACATTCATTCTTTTTCCTATCTCTTGGGTAGCATGCATGTATCTCTCCATACTTTGAGTGGTCTGAAGCTTCTGAATTGTCTTTGCATTTAAGGTCACCAGTTACACAGCCATATGTGAGCACAGGCAGGATTACTTGTCAAACGCTTTCCTTTTAAGCCACAATAGAAGGGTCCCTTGTAAGATTGTCTTGTTTCTTGCAAATGCTCTCCATCCCATCTTCATTCTCTTCTTGGTATCATTCGAAAAGTTCCCATCCATCTTTACTTGCTGGCCAAGGTAGTCATAGTCTTCGACTAGTTCAATTCCACTTATTTCCTTCTTTGTAGAGTTGACACGTTTTTTAAACATTACTGTACTGAGATTTATATGTAGGCCAACCTTCTTACTTTCTTCTGCACATTCTCTGATTTGCTGCTGGAGGTCTTCAGGACTAGTGGCAAAAATAACAATGTCGCCTGCAAGTATTCACCATTGATTTTGATTCCTTTTTCTTCTCAGTTCAATGACTTGGAATAAGATGGTACTCATCTGGATTCCAAAGAAGATCAAAAGACCAAGTAAGATAGGAGGATAAAACCAGAAAATGTGTACGTGTGTGTATGCATGTATGTACTGTATATATATATGTTGTGATGCCCACACCACGTTGCAGTACCTTTTAGTCCCAATTTAAGGCAGGAAACTTAGCATTTCTCTATACAGGAGGTTTATTTACAGGGATTAAATCATACACCAACAGGCCCACCATCCCTTTAAGTCAAAACAACACATAAAAACAACACCTATTCCCTTTAGGGAAAACTAACTGCACCAAAGCTTTAGCCGTCACTAACTGGATGGCCAGGGAGCTTTTGCGCCCGATTGGGACATTTGTAATCCCACGATAAAAAATGAAACCAGACGCGGGATTCACTAAGAATTGAAGCGCATTTGGGTAGGTGCGGGCAAAAACATGCCCGATCGCGCGGGTTGTTTTTTTTCCCCCTGTTATCGTGCTTAAAATTCTAAAGCACGACAGCTGATTGAAAAAAAAGCAGCCTGTAAGAGCTGCATGGAGACGCATCGTCTCCATGCACGGGTCTTACAGGCGACTGACCACACAGTATACATACAGACATACCCTGCATTAACGTACGCAATGGGACCGGAGCATGTATGTAAAGCGAAAATGTACTTAAAGTGAAGCACTACCTTTTCCCCACTTATCGATGCATGTACTGTACTGCAATCGTTATATACATGCATAACTGATGTAAATAAGGCATTTGTAACAGGCTCTATAGTCTCCCCGCTTGCGCACAGCTTCGGTACAGGTAGGGAGCTTGTACTGCTTTTCAGGACGTTATGACAGGCGCATGCGTGAGCTGCCGTTTGCCTATTGGGCGATATGTACTTACTCGCGAGTGTACTTAAAGTGAGTGTCCTTAAAGCGGGGTATGCCTGTATACATTTTAATACTAGTGTACATGTAGCCCTCTTTCCCTCCCCCCTTACTAAAGAGACTACCAGTGCTGCCGTTACCTGTTGGCTCACAGAATGCCGAAGCCTCCGCCACCGGGAGCCTGGGGTGATCGGATATCCACCTCGGTGCAGCGCCTCCACCTGAAAGGGATCCTGACGCAGCAGGATAAGCCCCTCCCAGGAACAATACCAGTAATAAACACACACGTCTGTGTATATAATAACTTTTACTGTAAACCATAAACAGTACCCTGTACCACACAGTATAACACCCCTCCCCCACTCAGTACCACCAATGAATGTCCCCCAAAGTACATTAGGTGCTAGGCACCAATATACCCAATGTCCGGGCCCACCAAAGAGTGTAGGGAGTAACGCTACCCCATGAGTTGTTGGTGCACTTTGTTAGGTACCTGCCGAGTACTCCAGTACTCGTTGCGGCCAACATAGCGATGGGGATCCGCTGATCCTGCGAAGTCACCATCCGCGATATGTCTGCCTCTGCGTTTGGGTGAATTCAGGCATGGATAATATCACCATAGAGTCTCTTACAACAGAGGTGGTCTGGTCCCAGACCACAGGCCGCAATCACCGCACGGTGTCCTCATTGTGTCCCTGACACTAAGCAGTACTATGGGGAAGCAAAGGAGCCAGACGGGAACCTGGCAACATATATATGCAGGGGGTCTCCTGAGCTGAACCGCATTGGTTTCAACCTCGAGGACCCACTACTTCATGAGATACAGGCCCCTTTATGGGGTGCCGGTATTCCCTGTGCTTTTAAATCTCCCGCGTCACATGACCGGGGGATTTAAATCCTGTAGGGGGATACCGGCACCCCATAACGGGGCATGTATCTCATGAAGTAAGTGGTCCCTGAGGCTGAAACCAATGCGGTTCAGCTCAGGAGACCTCCTGCTCATGAACACTAGTATGAAAACAGATATATCAATAAAAAATAATTAATTACCGTAGCAGCTATCCACTATGGTAATGAAGCTGCATTAATGTAATCTTTATTAATAGTGTGCAGAAGCAGGGGGTCTCCTGAGATGTACCGCATTGATTTTAGCCTCTGGGACCTCCTGCTTCCCGAGTTACAGGCCCAGATATGGGGTGCCGGTATCTCCTCCATTATTAGAATGTCCTGCGTCATGTGATGCGGACACTTTAAAAATGGCAGCAACACTGGCATCCGATGCCCCATACCAGGGCCTGTAACTTGGGAAGCGGGGGGTACCTGAGCCAGAAATCAAACGGTTCAACTCAGGAGACCCCCTGCTCCTGCACACTATTAAAAAAATACATTAAAATACGGCTAGCCGCTATGGCAATGAAGGGGTTAAGGCCCAATAGCAGCTTTTGTGGAGGCAATTGCCCCCTATAAACCTTGCAATATGTGCAACCCACCCCCCTGTGCCCCCAAAAACCCCTATACCACCCTAACATACATTTTCTTTATGAAGCATTGGAATGTTACTATAGGCCGGTGGGCCTCGGGTGGTCCCTGCGGATGAGCGGGGGCCCTCGGGTGGTCACCGCAGGTGTCCGGTGGTCCTTGCTGGCCTGCGGTACCAATCCTGTGTATTAAAAAAACAAACGGGAAATAAATACACCCCCCCCCCATAACAGATACAGTACAGTAAAGGGCAAAATTACTATTATCCAGATATGGATAATAGTGCATTTGCCCATTTAAAATAAAACATTAAGCTGCAGAAATAAAATAAATAAAACTTGCACTCACCCCTGCCAGGCTGCCATGATGAAGGCCGTCCTCATCCTCATCACCGTCCATGTCCTCCGTTGCCACAAACAATACAGTACTTTAAAAAAAAGCAATCTAATGTCCCCTAGCCTCTTAATCACCTTAGCGGTTAGTAACCGCTATAGTAATTAAGGGTTTAACCTACAATCTCCCCATACCCACCCAGGAGGCCTAACCACCCTCCCCAGGCAACTACCCCTACCCTTCACCCATTCATTGGTACAATGGATAGGTACATCATGCTCATATAATATGGGCATGATTTACCACTATAGCAGGAAAGGTGAAGGAATAAAAAAAACATGCCCAAATAAAACAACATTACATTGCAAAATTAACACATTACTAATGCCAATCAAACAATTGAATGGCACAGTGGGTACATCATGCCCATATAATATGGGCATGATTTAACACTATGTCAGTCAACGGTCAACCTAAAAAAAAACAATCACAAACATTCCCTCCCATCTCCTAAAACCTCTTGCTCCTACTATAATCCCTACGCTCACACACATTTTTAACTCCTCCCTCTGCTCTGGAACCTTTCCATCCTCCTTCAAACATGCAACAGTCATACCACTACTCAAAAACAGCAAGCTTGACCCTACCTGTCTTTCTAACTATCGACCTGTCTCCCTCCTGCCTTTTGCCTCTAAACTCCTTGAACGTCTTGTATTCTCTCGCTTGGTCCATTTTCTCAACACCTATTCTCTCCTAGACCCTCTACAATCTGGCTTCCGCACTGCTCACTCCACGGAAACAGCCCTCACTAAAATAACTGACGACCTCCATGCTGCCAAAGACAGAGATCATTACACTCTGCTCATATTACTCGACCTCTCTGCAGCATTTGATACTGTGGATCACCCTCTTCCTCTTCACATTCTCCATACTCTTGGTATTCGGAACAAAGCTCTGTCCTGGATCTCATCCTACCTCTCCCATCGTACTTTCAGTGTCTCTTCTGCTAACACCTCCTCCTCCTCTATTGATCTCTCTGTGGGGGTACCCCAGGGCTCTGTCCTGGGACCTCTTCTCTTTTCTCTGTACACACTCTCTCTAGGTGACCTAATAACATCTCTTGGGTTTAAATATCACCTCTATGCTGACGACACACAAATATACTTTTCAACACCCGACCTTACACCTGCTATACAGACCAAAGTTTCTGAATGTCTCTCTGCTATATCATCCTGGATGGCCCTCCGTCGCCTTAAACTCAACATGGCTAAAACAGAGCTCCTCATACTTCCTCCCAAACCTGGCCCTACTACCTCCTTCCACATTACTGTTGGAACTACGATCATTCACCCAGTAGCCCAAGCACGCTGCCTAGGGGTCACACTCGACTTCTCTCTCACATTCGCCCCTCACATTCAAAACATTTCTAAAACCTGTCGCTTTTTCCTCCGCAATATAACAAAGATACGCCCTTTCCTCTGTTGCTCGACTGCTAAAACTCTGACTCAGGCCCTCATTCTCTCCCGTCTTGATTACTGTAACCTCCTGCTGTCCGGCCTTCCTGCCTCTCACCTGTCTCCCCTACAATCTATCCTAAATGCTGCTGCCAGAATCACTCTACTCTTTCCTAGATCTGTCTCAGCATCTCCCCTCCTGAAATCCCTCTCCTGGCTTCCAATCAAATCCCGCATCTCACACTCCATTCTTCTCCTCACTTTTAAAGCTTTACACTCTTCTGCCCCTCCTTACATCTCAGCCCTAATTTCTCGCTATGCACCATCCCGACTCTTGCGTTCTGCTCAAGGATGTCTTCTTTCTACCCCCTTTTTATCTAAAGCCCTCTCCCGCCTTAAACCTTTTTCATTGACTGCCCCACACCTCTGGTATGCCCTTCCCCTCAGTACCCGACTAGCACACTCTCTATCCACCTTTAAGACCCACCTTAAGACACACTTGCTTAAAGAAGCATACGAATAGCACTGTGAACATTCTGAACACATGATACATAAAGCTTGGCCCCCTGCAGACGCGCTTACCAGAACTCCCTCCTACTGTCTCTGTACGTTCTCCCTACCTACCAATTAGATTGTAAGCTCCTCGGGGCAGGGACTCCTCTTCCTTAATGTTATGTTTATGTCTAAAGCACTTATTCCCATGGTCTGTTATTTATATTATCTGTTATTTATTCGATTACCACATGTATTACTACTGTGAAGCGCTATGTAAATTAATGGCGCTATATAAATAAAGACATACAATACAATACAATACAAGATCCAATGCATTCAAAACAATCTCAAAATAAAAACAAATAAAGAAGTAAACAGAACAAAATTACCACCAATCAATTAATCAAATCCAAAATAAAGACAGGAAAAAACTATTAAAACACCAAAACAAAACCATGAATAAATAAAATAAATATCTAAATAAACTGCATCATTCAAAATCAAAAGTCAAAAAATAATCCAACATTAAAAAGCAAACACCAATCAAAAGCAAGAAATAAAAAATGTAAAACACCACCAAAAATTTCAGAACACTACATCAATATGCAATATAAATAGCATGCAAATTTAAAATCAAAGAACCAATATACATTTAAAATACATACAAGTAAGCATTTGCCAAAACAACCATTGCTTCTTACTGTATGTATGAATAGCCCTAAAGAGTCATAAATACATACATTTGCAATGAATGTGTGAAAAAAATGCGATCACAATAAAAATAAATTAAAATAAAACTGTATATGAAAAATAACACATTTAATTTTTTTCCTTACCTTTAGATGTCTTCACCATCCGATTCCTGTGGTTACCACAAGCTCTCGAACCAATCCACGATCCCAAACAGCAACGGGACACAGGTAAAAAAAATCCAAAGTCCTTTTCTTCTGTCTTTTTCTTCATCTGTAAATAGTAATCCAATTTTGGCTCTTTCGGGTGATTAAGGTGTGGACATTAGATTGTATTTTTTATTGTACTGTATTGTTTGATGCAACGGAGGACATGGACGGTGATGAGGATGAGGACGGCCTTCATCATGGCAGCCTGGCAGGGGTGAGTGCAAGTTTTATTTATTTTATTTCTGCAGCTTAATGTTTTATTTGTAATGGACAAATGCACTATTGTCCATATCTGGATAATAGTAATTTTGACCACTAATGTACTGTATGTGTTAGGGGGCATGGGGGTGTATTTATTATAAAGTATTGTCTGTTATGTTTTTTTGGCCACACGATTGGTACCGCAGGCAAGCGGGGACACCTGCAAGGATCACTCGAGGGCCGTGGACTACCGCAGAGATCACCCGAGGGCCCCGGAATCTCACGGGTATCACCTGAGGGCCATAGACTCCCGCTGGGATCACCCGAGGGCTCGGACTTCTGCGGGGATCACCCGGGGATACCTGCCGGCCTGTTGTATTAATTGTTAGTTGAAAAAAACGTAAACAGTGATTTTATTTGTATTCCCCCCCCCAATCGCAGATAGGGTGTAGGTGAGGGGATCTATATGCATTACCCAGCGTGGTGCTTTACCTGTTAGGCTCACAGGAGGCCTAAGCCTCCGCCATGGAGAGCCTGGGGCACGTATGACACAATATGAACTACCTTGTACTTGGTGCAGCGCCTCCACCTGCGATGACTCCCACCAGAGGGGGAGTGGTTCCTCGCAGGACACTATATATATCACTCCACACACAGTATGTAAAACAACAATGACTTTACTTGTGAGCATAGGAAACGTACTTTTACATATAATCAACAGGTGTCCATCCCTAGAAGAGACACTAACTACTGCGTCTCGCAGGACGCTACCTCCACCTCCACCTCCACCGGATGATCCCACCCAGTGTCCAGTAACCCCACACAGTATTGCCCCACCCTCAAGTGAGAGAGATATGTGTGACTGCGCAACCACTATGTCCCTTGTGAATGTGATATGACTCGTTGGTGCATTTGTAGATTACCTGCCGGGCACTCCGGTGCCCGGGCCTGCCAAGGAACTTCACAAAGGATTCTGATGTCGACTTTACACAGGAACAACCGTCCGGGGCGATCCCACCTGGATGGCTGATGCAGCAACAGCGAAGTTCTGAGCCCAAACCTCTGGACGGACGCGCAGCATCTGCTGGGCCCCTAACTGACTCTAGATAGTAAGTGGCAGGGTCCCTAACCTGGGGGCTGTCCCTGACACAACTCAAACTACTGGGTGACTCAGGGCTAGCTGGGGCCTTGGGGGCTGCTGGCCTAATGCAGGGAGTCACTGACTCCTGCACCCTACCTCCTTCCTCTAGCTGCTCCTGGCGCTAACTGACTCTCTCCTCCAAAACCCTGGGAAATGTATCCCTTCTTGGTCTGCAGGGTAATCCTTCAGCCCTATTGGCTCCCTGGCATCACATGGGGTGCTGCTGAGGCTCATGGGACTTGTAGTCCCTTCAAAGAGCCTTCCCTGGTAGGCTAGCGTTCGCGCCTTATCACTGCGCATGCGCAAACTTCCCTGCCGGTCCCCGCGCCGAAATCCCCACTGCGCATGCGTGCGCAATTCACTATGGCGGCACCCTGCACCGGACCCGCCGGAGAACTAGCGATGCGCCCGCGGCCCTGACAACCAGCCGCTCGCATCCCCAGCAACCTCCACTCCGGTTCCCGTCTGCCCCTCACCCTGGCAATCGCCGACGGGTCCGCAATTGGGCTCGGCGGCACCCACGATCGTTCACCAGGTGAGGGAGGGCGACGGGCAGAGGGGGACCTGGCTACATCTTCATGGCTCCGTTTCTTTTGCGCCTGCCTATAGCTGGTGCAAAAATCTGGCATGCATTTAAAGTAAGATTCACTTATCACTGCTTAGTGAATCATGCTGACATCCCCGCTTCACGCCTCCTTTCTTCTTAGGGGAGATAGTAGCCCCACGAGAACTCAGAGAATCTCTCCTCTGTAAGTCCAATATTAAGGATAGGATTCAGCACGGTCAGTCTTCCTTCTTCTGCTTCCTGAGATTAACGACCCAGGAAGTTCCAGCAGACTCCGCAACCATCGTCCAGAGGGTCTAGGGGACTGTGCCAGCCTCTTCAACAGCTGGGGAGCACTTTCAATTCCCCCCCCCCCCTGCCCCCCCCACCCTTCTCTGGAGAAAAACAGTCTCTCAATGGCAGCTCTCTATGTCTGTCTTAAAATACTTCCTTGTTCAGTCAAGGATTCCAGCCTGAATAATTCGTTTGCAGCTGCTGCTATTTTCTCTAGGAAAAATTAACGCTCTGTAGACTGGAAAGCACACTAACTGCATTGTTCCAGCACCTAGAGGACAGTGATGGTATCACAATGTGTATACATGTATATTCATGTATTATGAGGTGCTATTAGCAACTGTGTTGCCAACTGAAACAGCAATGTATAAACACAGAATTATACAGTTTATATTTGTGGAGGTGTTCAGGGTTGATTTGCAACAGTTTAAGATCAGGTCACATATACTAGTTTATCAATATATATTTATACAGAGGGCTGGCGAGGGGAAAGCTAGAAAAACCATTCTAGCAGCTGTGGCATGCCTGTTGGGATGGAGCTAGAAGTTAATCCTGGCCAGAGGTTGGGCCCAACTGTGGCCGGGCCTTCACCGCAGGGATTGTGTGTGTGTGGGGGGATGGGGGGGTGACTGAGTGTATGCAGGGGAGGAGAGTATTGGAATTGGGGAGAGGGGTATTGAGAGAGGGGTTTTAAGAGAATGAGCAGGGAGAGGTGGAGGAGTGAGAGGGAGAAAGAGGGGGACGAGTGAGGAGAGGAGAGTGAGTGAGGTGGACTGTGAGTGATGGTGACTGAGTGAGCAACAGAGGGGGAGTGAGCAAGAGAGGGAAAGAGATTTAGTGTGTGTGTAGGGGATTGTGTTTGTTTGTGTGTGAGGGAGGGGTGGGGGGAATGGAGTGTGAGGAAGGGGAAATTGAGTGGGGAGGAGGGAATTGAGTGTGAGATGGGGAATGAAGTGTGAGGAGAGGAGGTGGAATTGAGTGTGAAGAGGGGAGGGTAGAACTGAGTGTGAGGAGGGGAGGGTGGAATTGAGTGTGAGGAGGAGAGGGGGAATTTAGTGTGGGATTGTGTGTGAAGAGGGGGGATTGAGTGTGAGCGGGAAGTGGGATTTGAGAGAGCAGTTGGGATTTGACAGGGAGGGGAATTAAGGGAGTGGGATTGAGTGAGCAGAGTGGGGGCATTGATAGAGAGAGGGGAGAGTGAGTGAACGAAAGAAGCGGTATAAGAGAGGGAGGGGGAGGGTTGAAGGAGTGAGAGGGGAATAGAGTAAGAGGGGGGAGTCAGTGAGTGAGAGGGGAAGTGTGGGAAGGAGAGGAGAGTGGATAAGAGGGGGAGGGTTTGTAAGAGAGGGAGCAAGAGGGACTGAGTGAGCAAGAGGGGGGGAATGAGTGAAGAGGAGAGGGAGGAGTGAGCAAGAGAGGGAGGGAGATAGGGTGTAAGAGAGGGAGGAGGAGAGGGGAGGAAGGAGAGAGGTGAGGGAGACGTGAGAGGGGAGAGTGATAAACAGAGGGGGAAGGAGAGGATGAGATGGGGAAGTGTGAGAAGGGAGAGAAATACTGTAGAGTGTAATGTAACCCTGTTTCCCCCACCCAATCTCACATAGGGGAAATGCTACTCTGATAGCATGGCTTTGTGTGGTGCATACCTGCTGGTAACATGGGGCCCTGGGTCTCCCGCATGGTGTTATAGGGCAATAACAGGATAGCTTCTGGGGTCTTGCCCAAATTCTACTCACAGGTGCAGCGCCTACATCTCGTGCAGCCTCCAGCTGTATTGGGTGAAGTCTCCTGCAAAATAATTCTCGTTCCCCCCCCCCCTCCTCTTAATAGACTTCAGTCTTAGGTCAGGAAGGTATAGGTAAAAACAAAGGATCTTTATTTGGTCTTCCGTATTCAGCAGCAGTTGATAGATAACAGCAGTCTGGGTATTCACACTCAGGATGTCCCTGAACCCACTCCCAGCCAAAGGGCACAGAGAGCGGCCCTTACTCTTCCCCTATCCCCTTTTTGGAATAGGAGGTATGGTTCCTCTCCCCAGAGGGAGGGCCTCAAGCCTGCCAGAGCCCTGACAGCTTAGTTCGGCTGAACCTGTCTCTTTCAAAGGTAGAGACCAACTGGCTAAATCAGTAAGTGCAACTCACTAAAACAGTTCCAGTGAGAACTAGCCCTCTGTCACTGATTGGACAGCAGGCCTGATTGCCCACCTTCTCTGACTCACTGAGCTGCATGTGTGAGGAAAACCCATGATTACTCCTGGCACCTACCCTTACTAGGCTTTACTGCCAGGAGCAGGACAGAATAATAGCCCAAAACTACCCAGGGCTACAGTAAGAAAAAGAAGGGGAGCCACAAGGCCACTAACACAAGGGGCCCCAGTGGAAACTTTAGTCCTGGGCTCCCGGAAAGTTGTCGGCCACGCTGTATATACAACAGCTACTATTGGTTTACATTAGCAAAAGAAATTTGCACCTGTATAAATCGATTACGGGGGATATTCCCTACCAAGTGTATTTGAAAATGAGATTAAATACAAAAATCATCTTCATTAGTGAACAGTGTAAGTGTGTATCTTATGACACCTATGCATTCCATCAGCCCCATATACTGCAAAATGTTAACTATCTTTACTGTCCTTGATAATCCTTAAACTAATGCTCTGCTTACGAAGGGTTCAGTACATATTCAAGCATTTTCTAAAACAGTTTTTTATGTTATAAAATGAAATTGGTACTTTACAAATATGCATCGTAAAAGCATTGAATCATGTAAATGGTTTCATGTGTTAATGCAATACGCAAACAACAAAGATTTCTTTGTACTGCGGTTTGACAATAATTCTAAATAACCCAGCTACAAATGTGTCTATGGCTAGAGCATAGAAATGCAAAGCACACAAGAGAAAAATATAGTTTGCACTTAAGAAGTTAATTAATATTGCTTTTTAGGTAGGAGGGAAAAAATATTATACTTAAAAGTGCAACTAGCAAACCAACATATAAATGTTTTCATATTCCAAATACATTAGCAATCGTACAGTTGCAAAAAAAAAGTGATGCATGAACATGTATAACATTTACAGCCATATTTACTAAGAGATGTTATATTAATTCGGCTGTACAGGGTCTTCTGGCTCGGGAAGTGGTCTTGTGGAATAGTACTATTTGGTAAATATGGACATTAGTCTTTGAAGTAGGACATTTAGGGGGAAAGTGCCATGCCTTCCTACAGTAGTTCCAATACTCTATACCAGACACATTTTTTTATTGAATTATAATTAGAGAGGAAGATTTGGGAGAGTCTGGATTTCTGAAATCAGCGCCCGCTCCAAGCTCCGGGGATCGGAGTCTAACTTATCCCAGACTGCGTATGGTGAGCCCAAGCTGCGGGGATCGGAGTCTAACTTATCCCAAGACTGCGTATGGTGAGCCCAAGCTGCGGGGATCGGAGTCTAACTTATCCCAGACTGCGTATGGTGAGCCCAAGCTGCGGGGATCGGAGTCTAACTTATCCCAGACTGCGTATGGTGAGCCCAAGCTGCGGGGATCGGAGTCTAACTTATCCCAGACTGCGTATGGTGAGCCCAAGCTGCGGGGATCGGAGTCTAACTTATCCCAGACTGCGTATGGTGAGCCCAAGCTGCGAGGATCGGAGTCTAACTTATCCCAAGACTGCGTATGGTGAGCCCAAGCTGCGGGGATCGGAGTCTAACTTATCCCAGACTGCGTATGGTGAGCCCAAGCTGCGGGGATCGGAGTCTAACTTATCCCAGACTGCGTATGGTGAGCCCAAGCTGCGGGGATCGGAGTCTAACTTATCCCAGACTGCGTATGGTGAGCCCAAGCTGCGGGGATCGGAGTCTAACTTATCCCAAGACTGCGTATGGTGAGCCCAAGCTGCGGGGATCGGAGTCTAACTTATCCCAGACTGCGTATGGTGAGCCCAAGCTGCGGGGATCGGAGTCTAACTTATCCCAGACTGCGTATGGTGAGCCCAAGCTGCGGGGATCGGAGTCTAACTTATCCCAGACTGCGTATGGTGAGCCCAAGCTGAAAACAAGAAGCCGCCGGAGGTTTCCAAGAGTTTTTTTTGTAAGGTTTACATATGCCGTCGCGGCTCCCCCGGCAATTAATTTAAGTGCCTTCGGGAAGCGCACGGGGCCTCTGTAAACCCTGTAACCCGCAGTTTGAGCACTGCTGCCCTATAGGTATCCCATAATGGGCTATCCCGCCAATGCTGGGATCCTCCCGGGTGGAGGAGCTGCATCAGTTACCCCAGGCTCCCCAAGCGCGGAGGCTCAGGCCTCCTGTAAGCCTAACAGGTTAGCATCATAACACCCGTATCAGTCAAATCTCCCTGAGTAGGAGGGAAGGGGTGTTACATAGGTATTTATTGAACCTCCCTGCAAAAATATATACTACCGTAATATATATTTACACAGTCTCGGTACATTTGTAGCATACTGTAGTTTAAATTCCAATGCAGAGACCAGTGTCTTTCCTGGATACCAGCATCTTCAATTGGATACTAGTCATTCCATGAAAGTTGTGCGTCTACTGAACTACTCCAAAATAGATGAGTGAGTGATGGGTTCACATTGATAAATGCTTGTTTTCATTGACTGTGAAAAGTACAAATTATGTAAAGTATGATATATTTTACCAGAGAGCAAATAAAGACGCACTGCTGCTATTAAATGTATGGTAGCATCAACCTAGAGGTCCGACCCTTCCACCCTCTGTCCCTTTCTCAAGTGCCTGTATACAGTATCTACTATACTTTGTTTTTCCACACCCTACTTTTTCTTTTAAAATTAAAAAGTACAGTAGGAACCCTGCCCCATATTACAGAAGTAAGTTAAGTAATATTAATTTATGCCACTATATCATTGTCAATTAGATTGCCTTATAAATGATAGTAGTAATAATGTGATGCTTGAAGAGGAAATAGAAACATACCATTTTTTATAATAAGGGGCTCAAAAAAATACACTATTTTCAATAGGACTGAAAGAACCAGCTTTATAAATAGTTGAAAAATAAATCTGGACCATAAAAATGTTGCATGACGCAGAGTTTCTGGCAGGAAAAGATCATCATAAAAAAAATCTTTAATTTAATTTTAAATGAAAGGGCGGCAGAATTAAAGCATAAAGTAGACACTCTGATCTCATTAACCTTGGCAATAAAAAATGTTTTTTTTTTAGATATATATACAGTGTAGGTTGCAAACTAAAATAATTTTCCTTTCCAAGAAATATTGGATTTCTTCATACAAACAAGGTAATCTAACTAAGTGACAATTACTACTGTGTGGTTCAGTCATTTGTTTTGTTAAATGCTTAACAGAAACAATACATATACCTAGAGATACCGACGAAACAAATCCTTGTATTAATTCTTCTGTAACACCTCTAGCTCCGGCCAATAAGAGGGGCCACACCGACGTGTTTCTTTGTCTTTAACGTGGGATTAAACGTCTTTAACGTGGGATTTGCAATGCTCAGCGGTTTTACCTTATTCATCAGGTTCTCAGGGTGCTGGAGCTCATGCAGAGCTGGTATGGTGAGCAATAAACAGATAGAGGGCGCCAGCAACTTTTCTTTAACTTTATTTGGACAGTCTAATAATACAACTTCTTCTTTAGGGGTGCTCATTCAGCATTCCCCAAAGAGGCACAATTCTTTCCCTTCCTGTTACTTTAAGGCAGTGATTCCCAACCTTTTTTGTTTGGAGGAACTCTTTAAGTATTTTGTAAAATTTCGGGGAACCCCTACCGGATGACACATGTCCGACAGGGGTAAATCACAAAATAGACGTGTAAAGCAGTGGGGGTAATAGATAATAATTAACTCATAATTTGGAATAAACAATATGTGTTTATTTTGTAATGATTTTGATTTAAACATCACCCCCCCCCTGCATCTCACATCACCCCTCCCCCTGCATCGCACATCATCCCCCCCTGCATCTCACATCACCCCCCCCCCCTGCATCTCACATCATCCCCCCCTGCATCTCACATCATCCCCCACTGATCAATCGATCTCTCTCCCTCCCTCTCTCATCTCCTCCCTTTTCTCTCCTCTACCTTTCTCTCTCCTTCTCTCTTTCCTCTCCCTCTCTCCTTCTCCCTCCTTCTCTCTTTCCTCTCCCTCTCTCCTTCTCCCTCCTTCTCTCTTTCCTCTCCCTCTCTCCTCCCTCCTTCTCTCTTTCCTCTCCCTCTCTCCTTCTCCCTCCTTCTCTCTTTCCTCTCCCTCTCTCCTTCTCTCTCCTCTCCCCCTCTCTCCCTCCTTCTCTCTCCTCTCCCCATCTCTCCCTTCTTCTCTCTCCGCTCCCCTCCTTCCCCCCCTCTCTCTCCTCCCCCCTTCTCTCCTCTCCCTCCTTCTGTCTTCTCTCCTTCTGACTCCTCTCCTACCTCTTCTCCCTCTACCCCTCTCCTCTCCCCCTCTCCTCTTCCCTCTCTCCTCTCCCTCTCTCTCTCTCTCCCCTCTCCCTCATTCTCTCTCTACTTCTCTCCTCCCCTCTCCTCTCTCCCTCCTTCTCTCTCCTGTCCCTCCTGTCCTCTCTCCTCTCCCCTACTCTCTCCCCTCCTTCTCTCTCCTCTTCCTTTCTCTCTCTACCTCTCTCCTCTACATCTCTCCCTCCTCTCTCCCCTCCCCTCTCTCTTCTATCCCCTCTCTCCCCCCTTCTCTCCTCTCCACCTCCCCTCTCTCCCTCCTCGCCCTCTCCTCTCCCTCCCATCCTTCTCTCTCTTCTTTCTTTCTCCCTCTACCTCTGTCCCTCCTCTCTCCTCTCCCCCTCCTCCTCCTTCTCTCTCCTCTCTCTTCTATCCCCTCTATCCTCTCCCCCTTCTCTCCTCTCTCCCTCCTTCTCTCTCTACCTCTCCTCTCCTTCCCTCTCCTCTCTCCCTCCTTCTCTCTCCTGTCCCTCCTCTGTCCTCTCTCCTCTCCCCTTCCCCTCTCTCCCTCCTCTCTCTCCCTCCTCTCTCTCCCATCCTTCTCTCTCTTCTTCCTTTCTCCCTCTACCTCTGTCCCTCCTCCTCCTTCTCTCTCCTCTCCCCTCCCCCTTCTCTCCCTCCCCCTTCTCTCCCCTCCCCCTTCTCTCCCGTCCCCATCCTCTCCCCTCCCCATCCTCTCCCCTCCCCATCCTCTCCCCTCCCCATCCTCTCCCTCTCCTCTCCCGCTTCTCTGCTCTCCCCCTCCTCCCCCTCACACACACACACACGCACGCATGCACGCACGCACACACACACACACACACACACACACAGTCTAACATACACACACAGTCTGCCATACACACACAGTCTGTCACACACACACACACACACACACACACACACACACACACACACACACACACACACACACACACACACACACACACACACACACACACACACACACACACACACACACACACACAGTCTGTCACACACACACACACAGTCTGTCACACACACACACCCTCCCGTTGCTCACATGAAATGTTTACAAAAACAAGCCGACACCACAGATCACCCTCCCCTCTCAGCTCACAGGCAGGATGCAGCGAGGACTGCACGCGCGCTCCTAGGAGGGAGGAGGAGAGCGGAGGGGGGAGAGCCAGGGGCTGCAGTGAGTTCGGGTGGCCAGGCAGAACCCCTGGGACTGCTCCATGGAGCCCCAGGGTTCCGCTGAGCCCCGGTTGGGAATCACTGCTTTAAGGCCATGCACTTGCTTTTGCCAATGTAGCTGCTACCACCTCCACTGGGACCCATTGGCAGGGTGCTCTCAAGTTTGAATAAGCACGCCCTGTCCCCCTAACATAGCTTCCGCTCCCCTCTTTTGAGGACAGCTGAAAATCCCTTGTGGCAGCTATGGGGTGATTCTCTAAGGAACCTAGCACTAAGGTTCCTAGTGCCTTGCCCTCTTGTGGGTAGGACATGCCTAGGGGCCATATAGGGGGACCCTGTAATTCATAGTGACTTTTCCTTCACCGGAAAATAACAAAGGGCTTCTTTCCTTGTTACTTACTGATAAACATATTTACAGGTGAGATCCCCTCCTCTGATTTCTCCTGGGATCTGAAGATGGAGAGCCAAGTCCCTTATATTTATAGATTTTCAGCCTATGCTGAACACCCTACATCAGTTCACCCTTTCAGCACATTCTGGAAACCAGGGACTGGCCAATCACCTGTCTATGTAACTTGTAATATGAAATTTGTTACATGGAACATTATACTAGGGCCCTTTAAAAAGATTGAACCCCTTAACTCCCTGTAGTAACCATGAACCCACTAAGATAACTTAGCATATCCCAAGGGTGCTACACTTCTAAAGATGTTTTTGTTTCTGTTTTTATGATAAGATCATGTGTACAATAAAATCTAGAAATGTGTTTAATTCTGGTGATAACAGTTTTAGCATTGCAATCTGGGTCTCATTGGTAAAAAAAAGGTACAGCTGCTTTAAGAAATGGTAGTGACCAGACTAGTGATGATAGGTTAACAGCAATAAAGAAAGTAAACATTGTGTGCTGATACTGTGATGTTATCTTCAGTCCAGTATGCTCACATCTACATTGAAGATTGGAAAGTATGGTGCACAATAGAGATACTGAAAGCGAATTGATTGAAATTCGGGCCCATGAATTTCTGCCCAAATCTTTCTATTTCTTTTTGCAAACCCGTGAAAGCTCGTGCTGATATTTTGTGATTAAGAATTTGTGCAAAAGCATCTAATTCTGCCTTTGGCCACTAAGATTCGCTTATACTGCACGTGGCGAGGCAACTGTACACAAGAAGGAGTACACCTGCAGTAGCTGGGATATATGTGAATTTGGGTATGCAAAGTATATTTAAATTACTTAAATTAGCATATATCCCAGGTGTGCTTCTTTTTTGTGCAGTGGTGTCTCTCCCCGCGTTCTATAAAAGTGTGTGTTGGGGTGGTATATATGCAACTTGGGACTTGAACAAAGAAGAAGTTTTTATTTGTAAGCACTAGATTTATTTATGCTCTAACAACATTGTACAGCGACTCATGTGATACTATTTGCCAAAAAATATTTATGTTGCCCTTGCAGAAGAGGGGTAAAAGCTCTGTGATTCTGTTGTATGCACGTGTTGCGCATATATGCGCCCGATCTCTGTGACACAGTGAGACCAGAATCACAAGTAGCACTTTGATGCATACGATGCCTCCGGCGAGATGTGAGCAGCCAGAGAGCGGAGCAGCAGCATACTGCAGAGGCAGTGAGACCGTGGTCCGGTAACAGCGCGGTGATAAAGCTCCTTATGCATTTTTACATGCTTTTAAAGAATGTGTCTATTGTAAGTACGTTTCTTACAGTTTTATCTGATAAAGTATCCTTTCCATATTGATCTGTGCTATGGTACCTTGTATCCTGTTCCATTAAGGCAGGGGTGCTCGAACTCCGCCCCCCCCATCTTATCTCTGGCATCAGTGTTGCCATTTGACCCCGCAGCGTTATTTGACTCCACGTTGTCATGGTGACGTGTCAACAGAAACGGCCGGAGAGCAGATAAGAGGCAGTTAGAGAGGCCTCGCGCGCTCCCCGGCATTTTATTTTAATGTTGTGGGGAAAAGCGCAGGGCCTATGTAACTGCCGTGTCCCCACAGAAAATATTGGCCCGCAGTTTGCGCACCCCTACAGTAACGTATCGCTATATAAAGACGATGCCACAGGAGACTATAGCATCAAAGAAAAAGCCAGAGTTTGGATATACAAGTTATTTATTGCCACATTGTGAGTAGATAACCTATAAGAGCCAGGATTCCCATCAGAACACTACCAGTAGTCTAAACCAGGGGTGCGCAAACTGGGGGGGGCACAAGTTTTTCTGGGGGGGTGCGGCAGTTATAGGGGTCCCGCACTCTTCCCCAAGGCATTTAAATTAAACGCAGGGGCACAGCGAGAGGCCTCTATAACACACTTACCTTCCAGCGATGCGTCGTCATGGTAACCAGGGGTGACGTCACATGACCCCGCTCGTCATTTGACGCCGGGTCCGAGCAGGGGGAGCGGTGAGCCACAGAGGAGAGCAGGCAGGTCTAAACGTTGCTACACTGTAAGTTCTCTTTTTTATGGTGACCTCCTTTGCCCTCCATGGAATATAGCGATACACAGTCAGTACTACAGCAGGAAAAGTTCTGCAGTTGTGTTTCAATTATGGAACAAAGAAGCCAGAGTTCCCTCATCTTTCTAAATGAAGCGATAACAGAGTTTCCCACTGGCCTGCTCTACAGATATTAATAGAACCAGCAAGAGGGTTTTTTTTACTCTGCGCTATTGCTATTATCCTTAGGAGAGGCACATTGCTGGGCATTGTGGCTCTTTGTAGAAACTCAGAGAGATACTGTATGCATTAAGGCAATTTTGCAAAGAAAGTATTGTTTTAATCTATTGCACTATTTTCGAAGCACAATCATCAAAAAACTGTTTCTTGCATCTGGTGAAGATTTCTTGTTTAAGACTTGCTTTTCCTTGGCAGTGCGAGGGGGCCGGAGGCAAGAGGGCCACTGCACCGCTGGCCCTTCTGAGTCATGTCATTGAGCAACCACATGACGAGGATGATACCTGAATGATGGAAATGTAAGTGGAGATCAACCAGGTTAGCCCCTAGAAAACCTGGCCGGTACATAATAAGTGCACTGCAGAAATTCTATTAGGGGTGTCTGTCGAGTAGGTTTGTAGCCCTGTATTGTCTTGAAATGAGTGTGCAGGACAAGTCCAACTGGTGGCTTTACATTGGTTTTCCTATTGCTTCATAGCAAACATCAACTAGGAAACAGCCAACTTGCCAAACGCACCTTCTTCAGGATTGAGCATATAAAATATTCAAAAAGAAGCATGGTACTGTCCAACACATTTTTTTAAGAGTTAGTTGGATGCTACCAAACAACATGATCACCCAACAATGTTATTCTGTAGAAAACAATTTGTAAGAATGACATGTTTCTCAAACACCTTCCTTTATTTATTCAGGCTAGGCCAGGGTCATTAGTCTTTTGACATGCAGCACAAATGTAATTCTCTAACTTTCATACAATGGCAGTTCCAGGCCTAAATAATCTTAAGTGCAAGATAAAATACTGAAATTTGAAATTACAGTGGTTTTTATTATGTAAGAGGCTTTTCCCTCATTAGGTTCTTAAGGACTTGAAACTATGTTTTAATATTGTGAAGCAAAAAGCATGGTGACCCCATTATTTTATGCTTTTAACATACTCCAAATGTAATGAACTACCCACAGAAAATGTATCATAATAATTTCACTGTGGGTACTAATGTATTGAAGCATATAATTGGAAAAAATAGGTTTTTCTGTTCACATTCAGTTACTTTGTATTAATAAAAAGATTCAGTAATATAAGTAAAAATACAAGTAAAGTGATATTTCAGTAAAATATATATGTTCAGATTCTATTTTCATTGCTGTTTTTTTTTTCCAGTGGCTATGAAACTGCTAACTATCAGCCAGTTCTCACTGCGAGAAAATAGAGTGGGGAATTATTGTGTTTAAATTAGCTGAGAGAGACCAAATTAGAATGCCATGAATCACTTGAATTTTGTTCCAAGACCAGAATGTCGAGAGAAAAAAAACAACAGCCTCTTTTTTTTGCCAACGTGTAAGAATCTGCTAGGTTAGTCAATCAACTAAAATGCCCCACAATTAAGGCACCAGTCACCAAATTAAAATGAATGTATCAAAATGTCAAACTGGTCACTGTTTATTACAAATAATTGAAACCTAAATAAAAGTTACCTAAGTTTTCTTTAACCAGAATGTCTCACATGCAATCTGTATGCATCTGTTGACTATATATATATATACAGTATATATATATATATATGTAGCCCCGAGGTAAATTTGAAATCCCTGGCCCCTCTCCGCGAGTGCCGTGTGGTAGCGGGTGCCGCCGGAGGCTGCAACGGACCCGCCGGCACTTCGCGAGGGTGGGGGCCAGAGCAGGGAGCCGCGCAAGGTATCGCGGCGCAGGCCGGTTGCCGGGGACGCGATCGGGCCGTCGCTAAGGCCGCGATCGCGTTTCCACCGGCCCGGCGGCTTGTGCAGAGGGCGCCGCCATTGAAGGGGGTCTCGCGCATGCGCAGTGATCGCGTAGGTGCAGGAAGGCCCCAGGGAGATCGCGCGAGAGTAGGACAGGAGAGGAAAGGATTGAGGCGGCCATTAGGGGTTCGCGCATGCGCAGGGCAAGCGCGCACGCGGCCCCAATGCTTAGACAGCCCCCTGGGAACTACAATTCCCAGGAGGCTTAGGGAGACAGGCATCAGGTGCCTGAGTGTGGCCAATAGGGCTGGAGGAAGCTCAGCCCGGGAATATAGATACATTTCCCGGGCTTTGCTGCGTCAGTCAGGCAGAGGAGAAGGAAGGAGTAGGAAGGTTGCAGGGAGCGCGTGGCTCCTGTACCAGGTAAGGGTTCTCCCTAGATCCCCAGGCAGGCCCCAATTCCCGGTAAGGGCAGGGGTAACTGAAGAGGGACGGCCCTAGCTAGGGAGGTGACCCTTAGGTGCGGAAGGTGCAAGTTTGGCAGTGCCACAGCGGATAGGGCTGTGCGCACTGGCAAATAGGCACAGCGTGCAAGCAGTGGATTGGCTGCGGGATCCAGGTGGCTGTGTGTGATTGCAGCTGTCTGTGTGTGTTGTCGCTGCATGTGCTGGGCGCAGTGCGTGCAGTGTGTGTGAAGCGTGTGTGAATCACTGCAGGCTGACAGTGTGAGCTGTGTGTCGGCTGCAGGTGAGTTAGGCTGTTAGGATTAGCCAGTTACAGTTGAGACTGGGTAGCTAGGGGAGGGGGCAGGTTATGTTCCACAGGCCCTAGGAGTTTTCCCCAAGCCATCCCAGGTTGCGGTTCATCAGGGACAGGCCCTAGGTTAGGGTTGCTGTCACTCTAGGAGTAGTTAGTGATAGGAAGGGATAGCGGCGGTTGCTGTTCCCATGCGGTTGGTGTTGCCGTGATCCGGTTGCAGTTCCCGTGGAGCGGTGGGACCCTCGTTGGGGTCTACCGGCAGAAGTACCTGGAAAGGATCAGATGGACGTCTGACCCTTTGAGAAGTGTGTTGCGGTCCCGAGCATCGGAGTGCTCGGAAGGTACCTCTGAAATATAAGTGCACCAACTGGGCCCTAGCTAAATATAGTGACTGCGCAGTCACCCACGACCTTCCGTAGGATTGCGGGACATTGGGTGTGGGGGATCACAGGACACTGGGTGGGGAACACCAGACATTGGGCTGAGGTGATGCGGATAGAGCATCTGGTTATGTTATGTGATGTTATGTAATGAGTTATATGTGTGTGTTAAGTAAAGAGTTAGTTATTGGTTTATCATCTACGTGTGTTATTGTATTTCTTACCCAGGGTTATCTTTCATAACGGGGGATCCTGGGTAAGTGGAGGCGCTGCACCAGGTAATGGTAAGGGTTTCCCCAGGCTCCCAGCTAGCGGAGGCTCAGATCTCCTGGAGCCACAGGTGTTATGCAGTACCAGTAATCCCTTAGAGCAGGTGTGTTGCGGGGAAAGTAACCGGTTAGACCAAGAGGGGCCAATGTGAGATTGGGTGGGTCGGGCGGTTCACAAAAAGGGTTACATATATATATATATATATATATATATGAACAGTAATAAAGATCCCCTGATGAAATCCGCAAAGGCGGAAGAAACGCGTAGGGACAGTTACAATTGAAACTACGGTGGCTGACCTGCTTTGACACCATCGAGAGATCGTGAAGACGCGAGTGAAGTCCTTCCGGGTTCCGGTTCCACAATTGAGAGAGCAATGGCGGACGCACGCTGCTTCTAAACTCTATACAAGTGGACTACAATTATCCTGGAACGAACGGCGTTCTAGCCTACCAGATATAAGACGATCCTGTGTAGCGTGGAGTGGAGGTGACCGTGGAGTCTTCATTTGGTGCATGGGCAGGTCCCATAAAATGCCTGTTTTTATCAGACAAATTGTAAGTGTGCATTTGTCTTGTCCGTGATTTATTAAAATGTTCATCTGATTTTACACAAGAATCGGGCGCTTTTTCTTTTTTCTTTTTCTAATATATATATATATATATATATATATATATATATATATATATATATATATATTAAAAAAAGTCAGACAAAAGGTGACACATTGGGTGCTCATTTGCATGTAATTCCTCAAAAACTATTGCTGCAGTGGAAACACTGTATGCTGGGGATAACGGTGAAAAGCAGGGTTGCAGACCTGCCTAAGACATGTGAATGTGCTCACAAGTGATCTTTTTATTTGCTATTTGATATGTATATATATATATAAATATATAAATATATATATATATATATATATATATATATATATATATATATACTGTATATATATATATATATATATATATATATATATATATATATATACATATCAAATAGCAAATAAAAAGATCACTTGTTGGGGGTCTGTGAGACCGGCTTTTGGGTTGGTCACCTTAATAAGCGCTGTCTATTTAATATATATATATATATATATGTATATATATATATATATATATATATATATATATATATGCAAATATAACTGTATGCTCATATTTGCTTTCCTGTGGAGGGTTTTTGTCACTTTTTTTACTCACCATAACTTAACTCAGTATTATGTTTTATATATATATAAAACAACATTATCATTCTCACGCCCAGTAAAGGAAGACTGCACTCAGATCAGTAAAGGCAAAAAAAAGTCTCAGGTGCCAGTCATCACTATCACTAATTGAATCGATTATTTCCCTCTATTGAAATCAATCCTAACAGCCATGTTGTTTACTCTGTGATGTTGCTCTTATCATTAAGAGATCCACATACCCGTAGAAAAAAAAAAGACTTCAAATCTCTGGGCATTAAGAATCTTTCTAGAAACTCGTGTGGCCATGTAATGTACCATAGCAACTTTGAAGCAAAGAAAGTGTACTATGATGCATTGCATATTCGCATCAAATGTAAGAAATCCTTTTTCTACATTTGTTGATGATTGTTAGAATTTAAAACCAGAGACAGAACATAAAACACAGACAGAGCTCAGTGCACATCCAGTGAAACTCATACACGGTACAGTGCCTAAATATATATGTATAAATATCTATTAAATAAAATGGTCTTTTAGTGTAACATTTTGGCCAAATTGTTGTAAGCCCCTGAGCCACTGCACGGCAGACCACATTCTCAAGGGTCCCTAACACTAATATTAATTCTTAATAACCTGTGCAATACCAGGAAGAATGATTTATAATAAATCTGTCAATATTAGTTGCAAAGTTCTAAGTCTGATTGAAGCTTTTATTAACCTGTACATTACCAGGAAAAGCACTCTGTATTAGATTTGTCACAATCATACTGCAAGCAAGCAAGTTCCCCTGAGAGTGGGAGATGCTATGGAGTGAGCTTTTAACCATTTAAATGTGGGAGGGGGTAAGCTTCAATTAGGTAGGAGGTTTCCACCCTCCAATCAGCTAAGACTAGCTGAACAAGAATTACAAAACATACTGGACACCTAACAAGCTCCTATTGAAACCCCAAAATAACCACAACATATATATAAGCATATGAGTGTCACAGAGGAGTGCTACTGAGCATGGCAATATATATTTAAAACCAGAGACAGAACATAAAACACAGACAGAGCTCAGTGCACATCCAGTGAAACTCATACATGGTACAGTGCCTAAATACATATGTATAAATATCTATTGGCTCAGGGGCTTACA
This sequence comes from Ascaphus truei, assembly GCF_040206685.1. Classification (NCBI taxonomy): domain Eukaryota; kingdom Metazoa; phylum Chordata; class Amphibia; order Anura; family Ascaphidae; genus Ascaphus; species Ascaphus truei. Next base: position 53,395,689 of record NC_134494.1, on the reverse strand, counting down.
ACAATTTGGCCAAAATGTTAAACTAAAAGACCATTTTATTTAATAGATATTTAAACATATACATGTTGTGGTTATTTTGGGGGTTCAATAGGAGCTTGTTAGGTGTCCAGTATGTTTTGCGATGATTGTTAGAAGCCTGAAAGTTTACTTGGCCAAATATTTCAAGCAGATTGAAAGGAAAGAAAGTGACACACTGTTTGATACATCTCATTATAATCTGTGCATCATGTAATTCTGCATAATCTGCATGCAACGTGCTAACACACGTGTGGAAAAACAGGTGCAATGTGCTTGATACATTGAAGCAGAGAAGGACAGGATGAAAATAACGCTATTTGCATCAATTTTCTCAAAAATTGCCTAAGTACATACAGTAACACCTTCAGAAATCAATCTCATTAAGCTCCTTTGCTGATAGACAAGGCTGCAACACATCATAGAATGTTAGCTTTTTGAATTATTCTTTCGTTTCAGAATTATTGTTTAGTACTTATTAGACATATACCTTCTACTACACCTTCAATGCACAAGTAATTATATTTCTGCTGAATACAGTATTTTAACTTACCATTGTCTTTGATTGATATATCACAGTATATACTTTTTACATCACTGTATTTCACTCTTCGATTATACTGATCTGTAGAGTATGTGGGCTACTTACAAGTAAAGATCAGTATCAATCATCAATAGAATCTAGTTGTCTACAGTGGTGTTTTGAGGTATCAGAATTTACCAGAACTATTATATTATGGGTTTTAAACTTTAAATGGAAAAATCCCAGTGAAAACAGAAATGAACTCATATTTTCCTACCTGTATAATCCAACAAGGGTACTTGGTATTTACATAAAGTGGCCACATTTTTGTGTTGTATGAGCTGCTGGCCACCCACTTCCAACACTGTTGTGGTTTTTGTAGATCTGTTGGAAGAAGGAAAATAGAGTCAGCTTTTTGTTCTCTGCCAAGATATATCCAGATGATTTCAATTTGTCGGGATTCTATTTTAATGGTCAACATTACTTTGGCAAAATTATGCATGTAAGCAGCTCTATTTCTTGTTCTAATTTGAGAACTTAAGTAAAAGGTTTTGTGCAGGGACCAGTATAACTATCTGTTTAGCAATCCATCCTCCAGACAGTTTTGAGCTGTAAGTACAGACTCCTGTCTTTAAATTCCATACACAGTACAATATGGAAATGCTTACAGTACTTTGTGGCTTACACATATTAAACTTGTTAGCGATCTGACTTGGCTCAAGAAAAAAAGGCTGAATGACAATGATTCTAATCTTTTGAATATCAAGTTAGTATGCTACTGTAAAATGAAAGAAAACCATATATATTATTGCAAGAAAAAATATATATATATTTTTTTTTTTTTTAAACGGAACCTCTACTAACATGATTACTTCATTAGATTTTTTTGCCCCCACAAAAGTCTGTTATGGTTGGAGGGAATCCCAAAAACTCAGTTAATCTTTTACTATGATCATACAGGGCATACTGTAGTATTCAAATGATTATGTCATACTTGGAATATTAAATCTGCAAACTTTATTCGGACAGGCAAACAGAGTTTTTATTCATATCTCATTATTTTATAACAAGTCTGGTAAAAGATAATGCTAAATGTAACATTTTTAGCAAGTCACTCCTCCTTCAAATATGTTATTTTAATAATGTCAAAATGGCTTTTCTGTTCATTCTATTCTCACTACTTTATTGTCAAAGTCTTTTGTACATTGTATATATTTTTTACATTATGCATCAACCATGACATTCACTAGCATGCACTGTAACTTTCACACAAGCCAAGAGAACATTAATAAGGCCAGTTTGTGCCATCACCAGGGTTACCATGGAAACCAGAAGCAAGAAGGGTGGGAGCTAGGTAGCACACGGCGGGACCAGAGGGGAACCCACCAACGTTAACCCTAGATGACCCCAGATGAAGTCCAGTGGGACGAAACATGTTGGGCCTTTTTTGATGCTTTGAGGCCACTGTACCCAATCTCCTGAGAAACCCTAATTAGAAGGAGACAGCCGTGACGCGGCGGAGTGCCCCCACTGCAGGTGAGAGGCAATCGCGCCCTGTTCCTGACTGAGAAGTGGAGCGGTCACATCGGGTGATGTTATCTAAGGAGAAGGGTTGAAGTGCGTCCAAGTCACTTCTTGTTTACTTACCAGCGGGGAGAGTGTGAGTGTGTTACCATCCCCTCTGTGTTGTTTGTCATCTTAAAGTAAATGTTAATGCACTATATCCTTGCATTTGTGTTTCTTCATATGAGGGTCTACAAAGAGTCTGCTGACCTGGAGAATCTTCTACTTGGAGTTACAGTATTATGTGTTTTCAGTGCTAACTAACACTGCGTTTATTTGCACATACTGTATTAACTGTTTTATTACTTTGCGCCATGAACTCTGTTTTGTTTAGGTTTTTTTAATTTGCGGTTTTGGGCAAAACCGCTGGTGTTTAGGCTGCAGCTTGAGTATATCACAATATTTGTTGCGCTTTATTATAGTTTTTTCACCAGCTCAGGAGACCCCCTGCTCATCTACCCTAGCATCAAAACACACATATAAATAAAGAATAATTCATTACCGTAGCGGATAGCTGCTATGGTAATGAAGATGCTTTAATTTAATTTATATTAATAGTGTGCGGGAGCAGGGGGTCTCCTGAGCTGAACCGCATTGATTTCAGCCTTGGGGACCCCTGCTTCCTGAGTTACAGGCCCAGATATGGGGTGCCGGTATCTCCTCCATTATTTACATGGCATACGTCACGCGACGTGGACGCAATAAAAATGGTGGCGACACTGGCATCCGATGCCCCAAACTGGGCGCCTGTATCTCAGGAAGCAGGGGGTCCCTGAGCCAGAAATCAAAGCGGTTCAGCTCTGGAGACCCCCTGTTCCCGCACACTATTAAAAAAAATACATTAAAGCAGCTTCATTACGTTTGCAGCTATCCGCTAAGGCAATGAAAGGGTTAAGGCACAATAAAAAGAGTTCTCAGTGTGCGCAGTTCCTTTGTAATCCTCTCTCCAAATAAAAGTTTTTCCTCTTGCTGCTCCCGATCTCCCATGATCAGCGGGGCAAATCCATATACATACAAACACAAGAAGGGGCACAAAAGAAAAAATACAAAGATTTAGTTAATCATATAAATGTTTATATATTTACCCATAAAAACATATAAATTCAACATATAAGAACAAGATCACAAAAGATCATAATGGTCTGAGCCCCCGCAAGGGATAAGGTATAAAAACCCACCACTACACAAAAGATACTAAGATGGTATAAGGGAGAAAAAAAGCAAGCTACCAAGATGAAAACAATATCTGAAATCTTAACTTTGTGAGTAAGTGTCCTCGTGGAGTTGCTCCGCTAGCCGCTTCTGGGTTCCGTCGTCACGTGTTTTCCCGTCGCCGCTATGACCTCACCACTCTACGCGTTTCGTGTCAAGCAGACATTTCTTCAGGGGGTTGGCTTAGTGGTCCCGTGATACCTCTTAAGTACCCTGGTATACTATGTATGCAGCCAATCAGGACAATACCGCTACTAATATCATCAAAACGTTCAATTAGCTCACCTGAAAACAACCATCTTAAAAAAAATCCAATTACATACTCATGACACTACAAAAACAAGACCATAAACAACATGTATCCTATACTAATTACATACAACAAAGGGGGGACTGACAGAAAACCCACATTTACCCTACCCAAAAAAGAAATAAATACAAAATGACTGAACAGATTTCTACAATTTGCAGGAAAGGGGGGGGGGAGGGGGAAAGGGGAGGAAACTTAAAAACAATTCAAACATCCTAATTAAATACTATATAATTGGGTGATTAAAAACATCTAATTAATATTAGTTATTGTTTCAAAAATTGCTTGTCTAAATTACAATGTATTAAAAATAACATGTATAAAAATATATATAAAGAGTAGGAAAATTAATCTTATTTCTATAACATACAAAGAACTATGGATATCTTAACATTAATGCTACAGCTATAATGAAGCTTGAATAGATAAAACTGAATATTAAATAAACTGTCGATAAATACATAGACATAAAAATAAATATAAAATACAGATCAATGACTCCTCGTCTATCAAAAAGTCAACATTAATCGGAGAGAAGATACATATTGACTTAAAAGTATCACAGGCTTTATCAATCATATATGGTTAAAGGACCTATGGATATCCCATATAATACATTACATGCACATTATCCCCTTAACATATGACATATGTTCTCTTTGGAGAAGGAGATTGTCCCTATCTCCTCTCCTTGGATCTCTTGGGATTACCTCCATTCCTCTAAAACAATGCCCATCCACTTTAACTTCATGATGATTTAAAAAATGTTTTGCCAGGTTGTGAATCTTTTTGCCCTCTCCAAATTTTGTTGGGCATTTTTTATACCATAAATGTGTTCACATATCCTGACCTTAAGGGGTCTTATCGTTTTTCCTATATACACATCAGATTGCACGGACTGTCAATGATGTATACAACAAAGGAAGTTAAGCAGTTTATAGACTGACTGATCTCATAAACTCTACCAGTGTTTTTGTTACATATGCTCTTATCTCGCTTCATATGTTTGCAAACTACACATCTGCCACATGTGTAGTTAGTTCCCCACTGGTTTTGCGAGAAAATTGCCGATAGTCGTTTTCTTTTTCAGATCCTTTCTCAAAGCACTAGGGGCCAAACAGGTTTTAATATTTTTGGCCTTCCTAAATGCTATCTTCGGCTTAGAAGTAATCATATCTCGTAACAAGGGGTCCATTTGGAGAATACCCCAATGTTTATTGAGAACCTTCCTTATCATAGCCTCCTGTTTACAAAATCCTGTGATAAAAATAGGCGTATCTGTAAAATTATTTTTCTTAGCTGTAGCTTCATTCTTTTTTGCCATGTATAGTTGCTCCCTAGAATGATCTCTACTTTTCTGAATAGATCTTTGTACTAGTTCCTCATTATATCCTTTGTCTAAAAAAGTTTTAGCTAGGCTTTTGGTCTGTACCTCAAAGTCAGATATTTGAGAACAATTGCTGCAGACTCGCAACATCTGACCATAAGGGGTGTTGTCAAGCCATTGACGTGAATTATTACTTTTGTAATCTAAATAGGAATTGACATCAACTGTTTTGAAAAATGTTTTAGTGACAATATAGTTGTTTTCAATAGTTAAATCAAGAGCCAAAAAACTTATCCTTATGTTCTCACCATTTAACTTGAGATTTCTATCATTACTATTGATAGATTCTCTAATGTTCCAGCCCATATAATCAAAATATCATCAATGTACCTTCTGTAGTATTTTTTTTGTATATATTTTCATTCCAGATATAATCCTGCTCCCATTTCCCCATAAACAAACCTGCATAATTAGGGGCAAAACGGGTCCTCATGGCCGTCCCAGTGGTCTGGAGATAAAAGTGCTCTTCAAATCTATACATATAAAACTGAAATGTTTGTCTGTGGTGTTGTGCGTTTTCTGATTGGTTGGCCTCTCTCTCTGGCGCGGTCTCCCATTGGCTGAGGGGCAGGATTTGCGGGGCAGGGTGACGTCACACACAGGGGCACACAGACAAGCTACCATCATACTTATTCGACCACAAGCTACCATCCTCCTCACTCGGCTCTTCTGCAGCAAACCTCCCCCGGTGCTTCTCCTCCTCACCCAGCCACACTCAGGAGTGCTGGGGACAGGGGAAGGAAGGAGTGCCAGGGATGGGGGGATGGAAGGAGCGCCGGGAACGGGGGGGTGGAAGGAGCGCCGGGGATGGGAGATGGAAGGAGCGCCGGGGACATGGGGACCACGAGCGCCAGGCACAGGGGAGGGACGAGTGCCTGGGGCAGGGGGGATTGCGGGGGGGCGGGAGTGATGTGGGGTTCGGGGGGTGAGAGTGATGAGAGATGCAGGGGGGGATAGTGGTGTGGGGTGCAGGGGGGAGAGTGGTGTGGGGTGCAGGGGGGAGAGTGGTGGGGCGATGCGGGGGGAGAGTGATATGGGGTGCAGGGGGGAGAGTGATGTGGGGTGCAGAGGGGGGACAGTGATGTGAGGTACGGGGGGGAGATTTATGTGAGGTCCAGGGGGGTAAAGTGATGTGAGGTTCAGGGCGGGGGGGTGATATGAGGTACAGGGGGGGAGAGTGATGTGTGGCGCCGTGAAGAGGGGGGAACGGTGCTTAACGGGGGAACAGAGCTGGGAATGGGGGGGGTGGAATGGAGCTGGGGAGGGGAGCGGAAACAGAGGGGGAGCAGGAAAATTAAATCCTGGGCAACGCCGTGTATATCAGCTAGTAAAAAATAATTGTGGTGTAAAATAAAATTAATACTATCCACAATAAAGTGCTGTTGTGCCAATGATAAAATGTTATCAATATGAAGAAAATGTGCAATAGCCTCTATCCCCTGTGAGTGATGAATACAGGTGTACAGTGACGAAACGTTTAAAGTAACCCAAAAGAAATGCTCTTCCCACATGCTAAATGTCAATGAATTTATTACGTCTGTGCTATCCCTTAAGAAGGATGGAAGTGCAGCAGTGCGAGGTGACATACTGTGAAAGATTACAAGTGATGGGATCTATCCCAGACACAATGGGACGGCCAGGGGGATCCTGCAGGGTTTTGTGCATCTTAGGGATATGATATAAAATGGGAACACGTGGGAATGTTTTGAAAATATAATTAAATCCTTTACCTGATAGGATACCTGATGTAAGTGCCTGAGTGGAAAATCTTTAAGGGTAATTTGATATTTTAAGGTGGGATCTCCTATTAATCGTTTATAGGAGACCCCATCCTCAAGAAGATAAAACGCTTCTTTGAGATAGTCATTACGATTTTGTAGGACAATGCCCCCGCCTTTATCCAATTGGCGTATAATTAGATCGCTATTTTGATTAAGCTCTTTAAGGGCATGTCTCTCTCTCTTTGATTTAAATTGTCCTGAACTTTACAATGACGTTTAGCCTTACACATCCATTTCAATTCCTTTTCAACCAATTTTTCAAATAATTTCACATAGGGACCTTTAGATTCATGTGGATGAAAGATGGACTTTTGGTTTTAATTGTGTAGGTTGAATATTTTTAGCATCATCGTTCTCTAAATATAGACTTAGTAAATCTTGAAGGGTGTCTTCTTCCCTTACACATGATACTTGCTCATTAGAGATCCTATTTTGTTGTATATCTGTGATCATAATGTTCTCTTCTACTAATTCCACCATATTCTGATAAAGTATTTCTTCATCTATAATGTTACTTGTGCCAATATTCACAGGGGGAGAGTCCTCAATAATCATTGATGGTGTAAACATATCTCCCATGATTTGAATTGATTCTACTACCCCTTGGGGTGGTACTCCATTATTACCATTAGCTTTAGTAAAATGCCTTTTTAGAGTAATCTTACGCTATTTTTGTAGATCAATATATAAATTGAACTCACTCGGCTGATTTACAGGGGAAAAGGTAAGTCTCTTTTCAAAACATTAACCTGCACTGGAGATAATGGATATTTGGATAGATTATAAATACCTAAAACTCTCAGCGCTTCTATTGTGAGCTCCTCTTCGGGGTACTGTTTGGTTTTTGTTGTTCCGTTACCTCTGTTCCCCCTGTATTTGCCTTGTTTTGCCCACCTCTCAACCATGAAATTAGATCTGGAGATTGTAGTGGTTTGGTTTTCTTTTTCGGGATTGCACCCGTTAACCGGTGAAATTCCTTCTCCTGTCCAGATGGGGTCAAATGGGCTGGGGGAGTAGAGGGTTCAGGATCACTTGCCACATATTCACTTAAAACCTGAAAAGAGTTGGATAAAAGAGGGATATTATCATCTCACATATTAACAGATTTTTGGGAGGATGTATATCTCTTCCCACTTGTCAATCAGCATGTAGAAACCTCTTTTCATATTTATCCTTTTTCAGGCAATTTTTTAAACAATAACTAATATTAATTAGATGTTTTTAATCAACCAATTATATAATACTTAATTAGGATGTTTGAATTATTTTTAAGTTTCCTCCCCTCCTCTCCCCCCCCTCCCCCCCCCCCCTTTCCTGCAAATTGTAGAAATCCTTTCAGTCATTTTGTATTTATTTCTTTTTTGGGTAGGGTAAATGTGGGTTTTCTTTCAGTCCCCCCTTTTTTGTATGTAATTAGTATAGGATACGTGTTGTTTATGGTCTTGTTTTTGTAGTGTCATGAGTATGTCATTGGATTTTGTTTTAAGATGGTTGTTTTCAAGTGAGCTAATTGAACGTTTTGATGATATTAGTAGCGGTATTGTCCCGATTGGCTGCATACATGGTATACCAGGGTACTTAAGAGGTATCACGGGACCACTAAGCCAACCCCCTGAAGAAGTGTCTGCTTGACATGAAACGCGTAGAGTGGTGAGGTCATAGCGGCGAAAGAAAGACACGTGACGACGGAACCCGGAAGCGGCTAGCGGAGCAACTCCACGAGGACACTTACTCACAAAGTTAAGATTGCAGCTATTGTTTTCATCTTGGTAGCTTGCTTTTTGTCTCCCTTATACCACCTTAGGATCTTTTGTGTAGTGGTGGGTTTTTATACCTTATCCCTTGTGGGGGCTCAGACCATTATGATCTTTTATGATCTTATTCTTATATGTTGAATTTATATGCTTTTATGGGTAAATATATAAACATTTATATGATTTACTAAATCTTTGTATTTTTTCTTTTGCGCCCCTATTTGTGTGTGTATGTTAAGGCACAATAGCATGTTTATTGGGGACAAATTCTGAAGGATGGGCTTCCTATTGCTGAGGTAAGTAGAACTGTATTTATTTTATTATGCTAGTTAATGTGTTTAATAATAGACAAATAATCAATTATCCATATCTGGATAATAGTTATTTTGCCCATTTCTGTACCGTATGTGTTTGGTGGTGGTGAGGGGGGGGGTTGATTTATTTGGTGGTGAGGGGGGGGTTGATTTATTTAAATGTAGTTCCATGTTTTATTTTTGACATACAGGGTTGTATGGAGACCACCAGAGGATCACCGGACGCCCACAGGTACCACCTGTGGACCCAAAAACGGGGGACACATGCAGGGAAGAACCGGGGGCCCACAGCTGTGGGGGCCCCATGGACACGCAGGGACCACCCGAGAGCCCCAGACCCCCATGGGAATCACCCGAGGGCCTCAGACACCTGTGGGGCTGACCCGGGGACCCCCAGACACTCGTGGGCCCACCCATGGACCCCATTTGGGGCCCACGGTGACTCACGAGGACCACCTGGAGGCCCACGGCGTCTGGCGGGGACCACCCGGAGGCCTCCAGACCCTGGAGGACTGGTGCACTGTGGGGCCTATGGACACCCGTCGGGACCATCGGGAACTCCCGTAGGTCTGGGGTATTAACCCTGTATGTTAAATAATAAATCATGTTTTATGGGGGGGGGGGCAGAGGGGTTGAGTGGGTTATGTATTGTTTGCTAAATACAGTAATGTTTCTTGTGGGGCTGTGTATTGTTTTTATTGTGGGTAGTGGGGGTGGGGGAAGGGGGTATTGTCCCCGAGGCTGGGTGGCCTCCCGGGTGGGTAGTGGGTGAGGGTGGTTAGGCCTCATGGCTGGGTAGTGGGGGAGGGTGGTTAGGCCTCCCGAGTGAGTGGTGGGTTAGGGTGGGCTAACCCCTTAATTACTATAGCAGTTAATAACCGCTAAGGTGATTAAGGGGTTAGGGACATTAGATTGGCTCTTTTTATTCTTGTGTATGTTTTGCAGCACCCGAGGGCATGGACAGTGATGAAGATGAGGATGGCCTTCATCGTGGCAGCCGGACAAGGGTGAGTGCAATATGTATTTATTTTATTTATTGTGATGAATGTATTTTTAATATGTGGATAATAGTAATTTTGCCCATTACTGTAGTGTATGTGTTAGGGGGCGGGGGGTGTATTTATTTAAAAGTATTGTTTATTGGGGCACACTATTGGTACTGCAGGCCCGCGGAGACCCCCGGACACCCGCCGGGACCCCCAAGGAGACCCCTGCTGGGTCCCCCGCGGACGCCAGCGGGGACCCCCGAATGCCCGCGGGGCCCTCTGGATGTCAATGGGGACCCACAGGGACCCACAGGGATCACCCAGGGACCCCCACGGGCATAGCCAGGGACATCCGCCGGCCTGTTGTATGGATGGTGTGCCTGCAAAAAGGTAAACAAAGAATTTTTTGTAAATCCTGCTCCTGTAGCGCCTGCTTTTAGCTGGCGTGCTTTTTCTTGCGCATTTTTATAGCACGATCACTTATCGTAGCTTTGAAAATCGCGCAGACTGGCAGAAATCAGCGCATTTAGCTGATCGGACAAGCTTTTTGGGACTTAGAAAAATGTCTTGAAAAAAGCCAGTTTAAGAGTGCAAAGTCCCTGTTATCACTGCTCTGTGAATCGTGCTGAGCGCAATATCACGTTCTAAAAGCACTTTGCGCTCTAAAAGCCAATTATCACAGTGTAGTGCATACCCCCCTTTGTTTACTATATTTGGAGTTTTCAGTATTTGCAACAATGGATAATCCACTTGAGCGCATGTTGAATTACGTGTGATGGTTCTTTTAAAGGTGCAGTTCCTTAGCCATTCATTATGATTTCCTGAAAACTACTTGTCAACATTAGCCATGGGCATTGCAGCTTTGCGGCTGCATCTGTTCTCAGCTGCTGTTAATTAATGATTGCTAAAACTGTATGTTTACTACAAATACGTTTTGTGTTAGTGTATATATATATATATATATATATATATATATATATATATATATACACACACACACTGTATATATATTACAACAAAAATGGTAGAGAAAGTACAAAAATAACTGGATGTTTTAATTTAATTGCAACCAGAGAGAGATGAAGCATATGGGTAGCTCCACTGGCTGACACTATACATCTTAGATGCGGTGACCTTAGCCCCTTCTAGGTGCACTTACCAGAACACCCTCCTTCTGTCTAGGGAGAACTTACTTACCACTTAGATTGTGAGCTCTTCGAGGCAGGGACTCCTTATCCTTATTATATTGAAGCACTTATTCCCATTGTGTTACAATATTATGCCCCATGTATTGTACAGCGCTATGTACCTTGATGGAGCTATATAAAAAAAGATATACAACTCAACTCCGTTATAGCGTGGTCCTTGGGGGCCACCCGATCCGACCATTCTATAAAACTGGAGTTGCGCTAATTTAAAAAAATATGGCCACCGTGCGCCCGATCAGGGGGAGGAGGGAGGTGGAGTGAGGCGCCGGCAGCCCTACATGGCCCCTAGCAGCCTCTGTAGTTCTCCCAGCATTCCGCGCACTGCCCTCAGCAGCTCCGCACCAGCCAACCACGGATCCCTCCAACTATCCTCCAGCCTCGCACTGATCCCCCGCACCCCCCCCAGCCTCGCACTGATCCCCGCACTGCCCCCCCCCCCGAGCCTCACATCCATCCCCACACCGCCCCCCCCCTACCACTTCCCCAGCAGCCCCACGATGCCCCAAAAAGGTGGGCTGTGACACCAAATGTAGGGGGGGCTGTGTGTGTGGTGTGGTGTGTGTGCTGTGTGTGCTGTGAGTATGTGCGTGTGTGCAGTGTGCTGTGAGTGTATGTAGTGTGCTGTGAGAGTGTGATGTTGCTGTGTGTGCTGTGAGTGTGTGCAGTGTGCTGTGAGTGTTTGCAGTGTGCAGTGAGTGTATACAGTGTACTGTGAGTGTGTGCAGTGTGCTGTGTGCTGGTGCTGTGTGTTTAGTGTGCTGTGAGTGTATGCAGTGTGCAGTGAGTGTGTGCAGTGTGTGCTTGTGCTGTGAGTGTGTGCAGTGTGCTGTGAGTGTATGCAGTGTGCAGATAGTGTATGCAGTGTGCAGTGAATGTATGCAGTGTGCTGTGTGTGCAGTGTATGCAGTGTGTGCAGTGTATGCAGTGTGCAGTGTGCAGTGTGCAGTGTGCAGTGTGCAAAAAAAAGGTTTTACATTTTTATTTTTTATTCGGGGTCCATGCTCAAACCGCGTTATAGCGTTTATATATATATATATATATATATATAGCGGATTGCGCTATAATGGGGTTGAGCTGTACATACATACAGTACATCTGTACTGGGACTCTTTAATGTTTTTATTAGCAACATTACAAATAGTCTGAAAGGGAAAGTACGGTATGGCTCTTTGCACCTCACACAAAGATCTGAAACGTTGTTGACACTCCAGGAGGGGCAAACAATATATTTAATGTTTAAGGTAGATAAGAGGAAAGGTTAAGAGTGTGGCAGCTACAATTTAATGTTAAGCAGTACAAAATCGTGGACCTAGGCCACGAAAACCAAAATGGCCGAATACAGGATAAATGGCAATATAATGTAAACCACTACAGACTTGGCAGTCAATATTTCAACGGACTTAAAATAGGCTTCACAGAGGATAGACAAATGGGCAGACTAGGTGAGCTAACAGGTTCTCATCTGCGGTCAATTTTTTGGTTTCTACTGTATGTAACAAGGTTGCAAAGTGGGAGTACGTCTTCTGTACCAAATAGGGGAAGTTTAATGGATATTCTCACATTTGAAAAGTACTGTACAGTCAGGGGAATCTTCAAGTGAAATGTGATTAAACGTTATTTTAGGCTAAAGCAGTAAAATTCAGGGCATTATTGAAAACCCTGCTCTCTGATTGGTTAAAATTCCGGGCATTATCCACAGTAATGCCCTGAATTTCAGCAGCTTGCAAAATGCAGTTTTTCAATCTGTTTATTTCCAGCCAATCAGCTTTCAGAACATTTGAGACAGGGCAGGGGATTGGTTTGAATTAAGTAAAAGCTCTGAGACATGGCAGGGGATTGGTCAGGACGTATCAGCCACGGTTTGACTCCTCCCTCTCCCGAGCCAACTGAGATTTTCTGAGCAGATTCAGTTGAATTGGGGGGGGGGGGAAGGGGTGGGGGGAGAGAGACTGCAAAGAAGTAAGTGTGTTGTGTATAGAGGTGCAGCGTTGTGTGTGTGTGTGTGGGGGGGGGGGGGGTGTAGAGGTGCTGTGTTGTGTGTAGAGCTGGGGGGGAGAGTGCAAAGTTTAGTAAGTGGCTGCATTTTTTATTGTGGCTGCAGTGTGTGTGTTGTGCTGTTGTATGTGTAGCAGCAGTTTGTGTGAGTGTAGAGCTGATGTGTGTGTGTGTGTGTGTGTGTATAGAGCTAGTGTGTGTGTGTGTGTGTGTGTGTGTGTGTGTGTGTGTGTGTGTGTGTGTGTGTGTGTGTGTGTGTGTGTGTGTGTGTGTGTGTGTGTGTGTGTGTGTGTGTGTGTGTGTGTGTGTGTGTGTATAGAGCTCCAGTGTGTGTGTGTATAGAGCTCCAGTGTGTGTGTGTGTGTATAGAGCTCCAGTGTGTGTGTGTATAGAGCTCCAGTGTGTGTGTGTGTGTGTGTCAGTAGCAGTGTTTATGGGTGTACTGTAGCATGTGTGTGTAGCAGCAGAGTTTGTGTGTGTGTGTAGAGCTGCTGCTGTGTGTGTAGAGGTGCTGTGTAGTGAGTGTAGAGGAGATTCTGTGTTGTGTGTCTAGAGCTCCAGTGTGTGTGTGTGTGTGTGTGTGTGTGTGTGTGTGTGTGTGTGTGTGTGTGTGTGTGTGTGTGTGTGTGTGTGTGTGTGTGTGTGTGTGTGTGTGTGTGTGTGTGTGTGTGTGTGTGTGTGTGTGTGTGTAGGCACTGTGTTGTGTGTGTGTGTGTAGCAGCAGTTCGTGTATGAGTTGCTGTGTGTGTGTGTGTACACAGAGAGGGCGGCAGTGTGTGGATATAGATATCTGCAGGGTAAGAGTATATAGAGGTGGTTTCATGTATTTACCATTTTATTTTAATAAAAAAATCTATATAACTATACAAAAGTGTCTATTATTTATGAAATAAGCCTACATTTAGCCTATAATAGTAATAATCCCCTCAGAACAGGGCATTACTGGCCAATAATGCCCTGACTGGGTTAAAGTCCCTCGGCTTCGCCTCGGGCCTTCAACTCTTCCAGCCAGGTCATTATTGGCCAGTAATGCCCTGTTCTTCAGGGATTATTACTTAAATATAATTTGGGACATGAAATTCATTTTAGGGCTGTTGGGCCTATGAAGTAAGCTCCAAAACTAGCCAGTTTGTCAATAAACTAACACATTTCGCATAATTTAAGATATGTCACACATGACAACACATTCAACAGAGAAATAGAGATACAGGTCAGCCTTTGTTCAGAACTTATTAGGCCAATATAAATTATGCCATTACACTTACTATACCACAGTTTATAACAGACCAACAGATGGGAAAAAACGAAACCAAGACTGGATCATTATCACAATGTTAACCTAAAGTTAGTTAGGGTTGTCTATGTGTTTCTTTGTTGAAAGATGCGGGGAGCTCGGGAACCGTGCAATGAGAAATGAAAATATATAGTGCAATAATGTAGATGCAAGTGTGCTGGTATAATGAGATATAACACCTTATAGGTGTATACTCACATGGTGTAACTTGACAAAGTGCTCTGCACGAAACGCGTTGAAGGGCTGCGTCCCTCATTTTATGCCTTCACAATAATAAAGAAAGTTTTTGCCAGACCTGCTCTCGTTTGGATGCTGTGCGCTACACACCTACACTACTGGACTTTACTTCATACAGCGGCACGCATTGGAAGGGAGACTCTGGAGGTGATTTAAACAGTGAGTACTCAAAAGGGGCCATCCCAATGAGGTAGAGGAGGGTGTCTTAGGACAACCACCCCAACCTTCAGGGTCTTATGGTGGAGGGTTGTTTTAAATACTTTCATGTTGCACTCCTGGGTAGGAGTGCATTTTTAGCACAGTAGAATCTCCCTATTTTCTGTTTTTGCTGGAATTCCCCCATGAGTCTCGAGTGGCTGTTGCTATTGCTATAGCCTTTGCCACGGCCTGAGAGAGCCCGCCTATCACTTGGTTGCTACACTTCCGGTTCCGGGTCAGAGACCCTGTGTGACTGAAGCAGTGTTTTGTAGTCAGGACGGGGGTAACCAAATAGATGCAGACCAGATTCCTGTGGGAGTATCTACATGCTGCTGTTTTACTAATTGTAAGTAATTCTGTGCTTCTGTTGTTACAATAAATTGATATTGTATTGGTATTTTCTTTCTCTGCGCTCCACCTCCCATCTCTTTTTTGTCTTTGGTGCCTCTCCCATGACTATGGACTGAGTTTATATACAATGGATTGATACTTTAATACCCAGTGTTCTCCCTCCCTTCAGAAACACACACAAAGCACTTTGAGCACCATTGCTCTATCCTAATTTTTAATACAGCATTTGTGCCATTCTAGTCTGTCTGAATGGGTAGATGGCTTGATTACTCTGATGGTCTTCTGGTTATTTGCTTATTCCTGAGTGTGACCTTCACCTGGTCCTTTTTTAATGTGCTTCTTTGACCATATTATCTTACTCAGATTTGTTCATCTTGTACCAGCATTCAATAGAGAAATTAGGTATTTATGAATTATTGAAGGATTAACACCACTCTTAAGGGTCATGTTTGCCCTTTGCCATGTTCAACATCAAAATGTAGCCAAATGATAGTTTTGTAAGGCTTTTTATTATTGTATTTCACTATTCCATTGTACTCATCTGTGCAATGTGATGTCTCTTCATTAAAAATATCACTGACAATAGAAATAATTTGCAAAGCAAAGTAACTGACTATGATGATAAATTGCTACACCTACTGTAGTGCCGCTGTGTAACGTGCCTTAATGATGAGCCATTCATATGTTCTAATTGCCACATTACAATAGATTCTGTGCAATGGGAAAAGACTGTAACAATTAACTTACAATGCTCAATTTCAACAAAAAAGCTAAATGATCCGGAAAATAAAAGATTTCCAGTGCTTATCCTTTCATTTTGATTTATTTTATTATGGAGAGAAAATCATGAGCTAAAATATTCTCTCATAAATTCTCGCTGCAAATGTAACTGCACATATTTTTTTTGCCGTAGGGGAAGGGGGGTTGCTGCGGGGGACGTCACGCTGGGTGATAGCATCGCCGGAGCTCCAGAGAAGAGAGCGCTAAGGGCGCCACCATGTTAGATATGCGCACGCATGCGCAGTAGCTGCCGAGAGTTGCGGTGGCCATTAGAAGAGTCGCGCATGCGCAGGGAGCATTGTGGCAGCCATTACAGGTAGCGCCAATGATAAAAGGGTTCCACTTGGACTACAGCCCCCAGAAGGCCACAGGGCTGCGGGGGCAGTTGTTACAGTTGACGCTCTGAGGGCTTGGTGGCAGTTGGAGCTGAGACGCAGCTAGGGGAGGTTGTATAGTTGCAGGGGTCTTTGACCCTCTGCACTAGGCCAGAGATCACCTAGGTCCCACTTAGGCCCCAACTCACCCTAGATTGTGGCTGCTTTAGGGAAGGCCCCTTCAGTTAGGGATTCTGCCCTTTTAGTGATTAGCTAGCTTAGGGACACAGCGGTTTCAATTGAACTATTGCTACTGCAGTCTGGGACCAGACTGCATGAGAGGGAGCAACCATCATTGTGGCGGTCACTCCAGAGGGAGGCATCGTTGAATCAGCGGATCCTCTACTTCTCTTCGTTAGCGCGCCCGGGTGTGGACACACCAACAGGTACCATTCACCAAATGTGCACCAACATCTGTACAGTAAGGCGCTGATCATGCCTAGAGGGGTGGGCATCTTTTGGGGACACTTATTGGGTGAAGTGACCAAGGGACACCTCTGGTAGTGTGGACACGGTGTGGGGGTACACGGTGGTGGGACAACGACCCTGTGTGGCGAGGTATAGCTGTAACCATTAGTATTGCTATTTCATGTATGTGGTTTATGGTTATTGCTCACAGTAAAGGTTATTATTGTTATTATTATAATCTGTGGACTGTTATTAATAGTTCCTGCTCAGGGTTATCCCATCCAATTTGGATCCTGTGCAGGTGGAGGCGCTGGCACTCAGTATCTTTATTACCCCAGGCTCCCAGTAGCGGAGGCTCAGATCCCTGTGAGCTGACAGGTAACGCCAGCACTAGTAGACCCTTCACACTAGAAGGAAAGAGGGTTACAACTGTAATTATATTTAAATGCCCTCCGAAAAGTACAGTGACCAAGCACAACCCCAGCAGCAGATTAGAATCCCACATTCTCCATTGAAATCTCACCAACACCACATAGTCTGGACTGCTCCAACTCACGTAAGACCAGATATGTATTTTCAGATTTGGCCATGTATCCTTTTACTGTTTTATGCTGTAGTTTCCTGTACTCCAATGCCTCGTCTGTAAAGTGCTGTACACATCGCTAGCACTATATAAATATACACATAAATGCTATGTGCAATGATCTCTTGATGACCCTCTGTTTATGACTTACATTTGTAAAATGAAATAGGAAAAAAACTAAATATTTACAATTTAAGTTGATGAGCAGTAAAAAGTCAAAATTTATCTTGCACTTTAGGAGCATAACTAAAATGAAAGCACTAATATATATGAAAGTGAGAAAATGGGAGCTTTTCACAAATGCTGCCTGTGTTGATCTGCGGATAGATGTCAACCTCTGAATCTATACTTTTAAAAGCAATAAAATAAGATATAAAAATGAACTAATTTCTTAACACCAATCTGCCTGACTGATCTTGCAGCATTGCAAAATAGTATATTACTCTGCAATATTAAATTACATCAATAAAATACTTTAAAGGTTAATCAACTTACAATTATGATTTCTTCATTCCCTCTCAAAATCTGTCCCGTCTACTGTGTTTTGGTTATTCCTAAATGAAGACACAAATAATTGCTAGATATTCAGTATTTTGCCATATGAGCTCAAGCAACATGATCGTCAATCAATATAAGCACCAAATGCTAAAATAATCAATAACACCTAAATAGTTTTCATTCCAGAAAAATACTTTCTTTGTTTCAGAAGTGTTTTTTTTTAATTATTATTATTATTATTATTATTGCTCTTTAAAGCTTTTTTTGTGTGTGATTTCAAAATATTGATATGTGAACAGGGCATTACGATACATGGCAAAATATTTAGAATACAATATGTTTGTGAGAAAAACACACAATAGTGTAATACTGTGTGGAATCAGTATAGATAGAAGTGGTAATGCACTCACATTTGGTATAGTCAAACAGGCATTTCGGTTAATCAGTTTAACCAGACTAGTGTTGTCGGCGTTCCGATGTCAGGATACTTCTGATAGTGTATATGCTCTCTGACGGCAGGATACTCCCAATATCTTGCAGGCTCACGGATAGCAGGATTTGCCGAGAAATAGAACAGAAAAAACACAAATAGTGTAATACTGTATAAATCAATGCTGATCTATAACTATATAGTATATCCACTCACATTATGTATTATGGTAATTCGCTTGTACTAGTAGGTTGTTAAAGTAACCAACTTATGCAGTCTTCTGGAATCACAGGATATTCCCAGCAACAGAGGAAAAGGATGCAGGAAAAGGTGTAAAAAAACTTTATAAATGAATAAAAGCACTTACAAGGCTATACAGGCAGTCCTCGTTTTACAACGCTTCGCTTTACAACGAATGGCTTATCCAACGCTATGCAATGTATACCTATATTCATTTTTACAACGCCAAAATGGCTTATTCAACGCTCTTACGACGCTTTGCAACGTTGTGTATGTGTGTGTATATATATAATATTATACTATATTATATATATAATACAGTATATACACTATATAATTTATGTGTGTTGCATATCTTATTGCCTGCATAAAATATTTGGTGTATTTTAGTGTTAAAAATGCCTTCGGGAACGGAACCTTTCATTTAAACAGTGTTCCTATGGGGAAATGTGTTTCGCTTTACAACGTTTCGCTTTACAACGCCATTTTGAGTAACGCATTGTGTCGGATAACCGAGGACTGCCTGTATATACAAACAACTGAAAGGGAGTCCAAAAATAACTGCGTCCCCACTCTCAGTAAATCCAATTGATGGCCATACACTGGGGGATACCACACTGAGGGGGTACAGAGCTTCAAACAGCTCTTCAGGGTCTAAACAGTCCAGAAAACAGGTAAGTAATAGCTCTAGTGTGTCCCAACGCGTTTCGTCCCGCAAGACTTCTTCAAGGGGCTTTCTACCTTTTTTCCATATACTCCTATCTGGATGTGAGTGCGCATTGGATCCTCCTACCCCACCAAACTTCTAGAGGTTGAAGAACGAATCTACCAACTACCTTTTGCTGCACCCATCAAGGCCTCATATATCCTAATTCGGGACTAATAGTATCCTTTATCTTTAATATTCACAGTATTTTTTGCGCTCGTTTTCACTTTTTCCTTTCACAATATGTTTGTGTCTGCACGAAATGTATTACATCTATTAATCAAGTACCCTACATTTAACAATGATCAGTTACCATAGAACATACTACAGTAAGCCTGGAATGGCAGAATTTGGGGATTTGAATATAAAACTTCCGGGTCTTTCAATCTGACAAGGTGGGTCTGATGTAGACATGGCCAATGACAGGGGAGTCGCAGTGCAAAACTCATTGCATGGGTGCAAATGGGCAGTTTGTGGCTCGTAAAAATAAGACCCTAATTTAGATTTGGACAAAAAGTTGATGCAAAAGACAGTTTGCATGCAGGTTGTTACCAGAACGACTTGACCGGAGTGGAGGCATTTTTGTTCCTAATTTATTAAAATGAACTAAACATAAGTGTACATATTTTATATTAGTGTCCACTTTAGAACTGGTTAAACTACTGTTCTTAATTTAAGATCCCTGAAGTATGCGCCTGTCGGGACACGGTGCTAATCAGACTACAGTATTAGAACCCAGCATTTGGAACATCAGGAACAGTTGCTAATCAGACTACAGTATAAACCCAGCATTTTGAACATTGCGAACAGGTGCTAATCAGACTACAGAATATGAAACAATAAATTAAATAAGGCACCTGGCCCCGATGGCATACATGCAAGTGTTCTCAAGGAGTTAAGTTCAGTAATAGCCAAACCCTTACATTTAATGTTCAAGGACTCCATTTCCACAGGCTCAGTACCACAAGATTGGCGTGAAGCAGATGTGGTGCCTATATTTAAAAAGGGAGCTAGATCAAAACCGGGGAATTACAGACCTGTAAGCCTGACTCCAATAGTGGAGAAACTACTTGAAGGTTTAATACGGGATAATATTCAGGAATACCTAATGGAAAACAAAATCATTAGTAATAGTCAGCATGGATTTATGAAGGATAGATCATGCCAAACTAACCTTATTTGTTTCTTTGAGGAGGTAAGTAGGAATTTAGACCGGGGTAATGCAGTTGATGTGTTCTACTTAGATTTTGCAAAGGCTTTTGATACGGTTTCACACAAGAGGTTGGTGTACAAAATAAAGCAAATTGGACTCAGTAAAAATATATGCACCTGGATTGAAAACTGGTTAAAGGACAGACAACAGAGGGTTGTCATAAATGGAACTTTTTCAGGTTGGGCTAAGGTCATGAGTGGCGAACCTCAGGGACCGGCACTGGGGCCCCTGATTTTTAACTTGTTTATTAATGACCTTGAGGTTGGCATAGAGAGCAAAGTCTCCATCTTTAAGGTGTAAAATAAGTGTATACAAACGCTAGTGCAACAATTGTGAACAAACAGGAGAAACAAAACCTGAGATACAGTCTTAGAGGGTAGGTAGTCCTGGAGCTGCCGTAGAGGGTTAATCTGGGATCTTCCAACCAGATATGCAAGATATGGACAGAAAAACCTCTTATGGCGCTGAGGGTAGGTGGCTGGAACAAGAGTCTTGTGCTGAGGTTTCTATTGGATAAGCTCAGAGAGGGAGACAAGAGAAATACAAACAACACAATAGTGTATTATTCTTTAGACAATATAAGACATGTAGATGGAAAATGGAGCATTTATTAGTTTAAACAATTGTGACTACAATTGAAGTAAAACATGAACTGTAAAATGAACAGTGGATGATCTTCTGTTAATAAAAGAAATAGGGGCTTCCCAGCACTTGGGCAGAAAGAAGCCTTGCTGCTCCACCAGAGGTAAAACTGAAATCCTACTCACCGTCCTGGAGTAGGACATGTGCATTGGTACGGGGTCTTTAGCCAGGGGTGGCCGTCTGCTGTGGGGTACCGGACGTCTGCTGGAAGCGTGCGGGGAGATTTCAGGAATACTCGTGTAATCAACAACACCGCGTGGATTTCGCGCGTCTCCTCCGCTGACGTCACCGCCGGATTGACTCAGCTACGGTGTCCCTGGATGACCACAATACCTTCCTACGCGTGACGAAGAAACACGTGATCGAGTGTTTCGAAACGCGTAGGAAGGTATTGTGGTCATCCAGGGACACCGTAGCTGAGTCAATCCGGCGGTGACGTCAGCGGAGGAGACGCGCGAAATCCACGCGGTGTTGTTGATTACACGAGTATTCCTGAAATCTCCCCGCACGCTTCCAGCAGACGTCCGGTACCCCACAGCAGACGGCCACCCCTGGCTAAAGACCCCGTACCAATGCACATGTCCTACTCCAAGACGGTGAGTAGGATTTCAGTTTTACCTCTGGTGGAGCAGCAAGGCTTCTTTCTGCCCAAGTGCTGGGAAGCCCCTATTTCTTTTATTAACAGAAGATCATCCACTGTTCATTTTACAGTTCATGTTTTACTTCAATTGTAGTCACAATTGTTTTAACTAATAAATGCTCCATTTTCCATCTACATGTCTTATATTGTCTAAAGGATAATACACTATTGTGTTGTTTGTATTTCTCTTGTCTCCCTCTCTGAGCTTATCCAATAGAAACCTCAGCACAAGACTCTTGTTCCAGCCACCTACCCTCAGCGCCATAAGAGGTTTTTCTATCCAAAGTCTCCATCTTTGATGATGATACTAAATTGTGTAAGGTAATAGAATCAGAGCAGGATGTAATTTCTCTTCAGAAGGACTTGGAGAGACTGGAAACGTGGGCAGGTAAATGGCAGATGAGGTTTAATACAGATAAATGTAAGGTTATGCATTTGGGATACAAGAATACAAAGGCGAATTACAAATTAAATGGGGATAAAGTGGGGGAATCCTTGATGGAGAAGGATTTAGGAGTGCTTGTAGACAGCAGGCTTAGCAATAGTGCCCAAAGTCATGCAGTAGCTGAAAAGGCAAACAATATCTTATCTTGCATTAAACGGGCAATGGATGGAAGGGAAGCATAATTATGCCCCTTTACAAAGCATTAGAAAGACCACACCTTGAATATGGAGTACAATTTTGGGTACCGCTCCTTAGAAAAGACATTATGGAACGAGATAGAGGGCAGAGAAGAGCCACCAAATTAATAAAGGGGATGGACAATCTAATTTATGAAGAGAGGCTAGCTAAATTAGAAAAAAGGCATCTAAGAGGGAATATGGTAACTATATACAAATATATTTGGGGACAGTACAAGGAGCTTTCAAAAGAACTATTCATCCCAAGGGCAATACAGATATCACCAGCAACAAAGGAAAGGGTTCTTTACTGTAAGGGCCTCATTCAGAAAGCGTTCATAAGCCACTTATCAAGCACTTATCACCCAAAATGCCTACTGCTAATCAGTAAGCAGTGATAAGTGGGTGATAAAAGACTGAATTGCTCAAAAAAAATTGGTCATAAAAAAAATCACCAAGGCAGCGGTGATAAGCCACTTATCACCACTTTTCGGCATGTTCACAAACTCGTGCAATTCTAGTAGCAGTGATTTGGCTATGAACGCCTATCACCGCTCTAGAATGGTGATTTTATCACAAAATTCTCACGCCAGAAAAAGTTGGCTTAAAGGTGTTGGAAACCTGCAAAGAAGCGGCGAGATGGGACTTAGAAAAAAAATGCATTTTTCCTGCATAGGATCGATGCCGGGAATCTCTGGAGCTGATATCCATTAATATTAGTACCAGAGACCCCTGGCATGAATCCTGTGCAATAAAAATGCATTTACAGTAAACTTCATTACCATAGCGTATAGCCTCAGGGACCCCCTACTTCCCGAGATACAGGCCCCGTTATGGGGGGCCAGTATCTCCTATGCATTTAAACGTCCCCGTCACGTGACTATGGGAATAAAATGCATAGGAGATACCGGCACCCCATAACGGGGCCTGTATCTCAGGAAGTAGGGGGTCCCCTAAGCTGAAACCAATGCGGTTCAGCTCAGGGGACCCCATGCTCATCTAAACTATTAACAAAATTAAAATTTATACACATACATTTCGGGCGATATTTGCACAGGGAGAGAAGGCTCTCTCAGAGCAGCTCTCTCTGCAGCAGATACAACTCGCCGGGTAAGGCCTTTTCAGAGGGTCGTTCATCAGATCACCGGCTTATCACCCGTTTTGTGAATTTTTCTATGAGAGGTAATGAAGGCTTTCTGAATACCGTGATAGCAACGCTCATAAAAAGGGTGATTTAAATGGTCCGGTGATTTTTTTTATGAACCTTCTCTGAATCAGGCCCTAAGGGCAGTTAAAATGTAGAATTCATTACCCATGGAGACTGTGATGACAGATACAATAGATTTGTTAAAAAAAAAAAAGTTGGACATCTTTTTAGAAAGGAAAGGTAGAAAGAATAAAACAAGGAGTACTGCAACGGAAGAACTGGGGGCAGATCAAAAAGTAGAAAAATAAAAAAGATTTATTCAGCGAACAATGCCCATGAGAGAGCTTAAAAGCACTCTGACGCGTTTCCCGCCGTCCTGGCGCTTTATCAAAGAGTGCTGTCTACAGGTACACTGTATCCTTATGTTCCTTTGATGATCGAGAGGTTTATCATCATGAGAAGTCATTTCATGTCTCTGCTTTCAGCTCTCTTTATATCTATTTGCACCGTTTATTTTTGGAATTCATTGCGCTGGCCTGTCTGTAAGATTCCTGGCCTGAATATGCTCAGTGTGTATATCCTTGTATCCTTCTATTGCTATATATATATCCAAATAGCACGCAGGACAATTTGTGTCCACAAACATTTGTTGTATATTATGGGATACATTAACCCCTTCATTATTTAGGCACAAACATTTGTGGTGTATTATGGGATATATTAACCCCTTCATTATTTAGGCACAAACATTTGTGGTGTATTATGGGATATATTAACCCCTTCATTATTTAGTCACAAGAGGGCACCTGCTTTTTCTGAATGCTCAGATATATCAGTCTCTGGTTTTAATAATAAATCTTGAACATGTGTATTTAATGTGGATTAATTGGAAGTAATGCTTTTATCTTTACTCTTATCCTGGTTTAGTTTTGTTCTGTGGTCCGATTACTCCGCCCCCCTTAAAGGAGTGATTAGGCACACACCAAACAGCACTGCTGTTCCGGCACCACTCAATCACTGAGCACCTGTGCGTCACAATCCTTGCGACTACTTATTCAAACAGATGTCATACCCACGTTAAGCCTCCGGATGAAGCGTTGGCGAAACGTGCGCGTCGGATTTTAACCTGTGCGTGCCGCAGTGTCCCTGACTGAGCCGCTCATCTGTCTGCTGTGGGGATACGTGAGATGGTCCTGTATTACGGACGGAGCCCCTGCAATGGACATTGAAACTTCAGCTACTCTGTGACCTCAGACAAAGCACATTGGACATTTGCTAAGTATTGCAGCAGCATTTTATAGAAGTTTTTTCTCTGTTTCAATCTATCTGTGAGGTTAATGCACATTCACGTTCTCTGTGTGCCTTCTATCTGTGTGTGCTGCATTGCTATGGTATAAGTGGACTCAGACATTTTCAATCATTGTCTCTATTGTGTTACATTTGCCCTATAGGTTATTAGACTGGCCAGTCAAAGTGTAGGTAGGCTAATTACTTGCCACCACACCTAAGGGTTCACACACACTGTTAGTACCATTTGTGTTTTTTGTAGTATTATCCATGTTTGTTATTTAGACATTACATGTATTATAGAGGTCTTTTTGTACTTCCTACATTGAGGTTTCAACTTCACTGCTCAGGTTCAGTGACACTGTGGCATGGTTTTAATTAATAATTATATGGTGTATGTGATGCAATCAATAAATTAATATTTTTGTACGCTAGAGTGCTTGTATTGGGATATCTTTCTTCTATATGTTTATATGTTTATCATATATATACTTACAATCACTATGGGGCACGCGCTTCTCTTTTTTCTTTTCTAATACATAAATATGTATATATATATATTACTTGTGAGCACATGTTCATGTCTTAGGCAGGTCTGCAACCCCGCTTTTCACCATTATCCCCTAGCATACAGTGCTGCCACTGCATTAAGGGATTCTGGGAAATGACATTCAAATGAGCACACAGTGACACATTTTGTCTTAAATTCATCATTACACGGAACCCTTAAGCCAATGCTTACTGTTTTAAACACAGCTTTTAAGCATAGCCTTGGATCAGATGCAAAGCCAGTTAACCAACTCACAGACAGCTGTTTCAACCTTTTGGGTCTCCAGTGTGAGGTTGGTTGTACTGGCTTTGCAATTTAAGACTATTTTAAAGAAGGCAACAACATTGTTTCATCAACATTCTTTCCAAATTGAAAAAGGGAACAGCTAAGTTTTTTTTTTTTTTTTGTTAAACACAATTATCTGTTGCACTGTGGGACTGCTTGTTTAATGCAGAGTGAGTTGTGATTACATTATATTCCTACTTTGGAAAACATATTTAATCAATGAAAAAGTGATTAGACTCCAAAATTAAATCACAAATATCACAACCCTACAATATGTACTGCTTTTGTTAGAGGACAATCAGTGCCTTTTGAGGAAACGATATAGAATGATCACGATTAAGTGATAAAGCAATTTTTTTAGAACACCACAATGGCAGTGACTATGTCCCCATCCTTGTATTATAATCAAATCTACTGTGTGATCAGGATGAAAAATATATTTGCGAAAGAATGTGGGAATAGAATTTTCGTTTCTAAATGTGAGCTCTGCAGTCACAGGGATGTCAAAAATCCTTGGTGTCTCACTTTAAGATCGCTCGATTCAAAAAGCTCCGTGAGACACAATGCTTTACAAGCTAAAATCATTTAAAAAGAAAATCACGTTTTTTTGTTGTTGTTTTTTTAAAGCAAAAAATGGAATAGAATAGAAAACATCTTCTGCGTATTTCAATACTCTGGCAATGCTTGGAGGTTAAAAACAACGGTAACTAATAAGCTTAAAATATTATCAAAAGGTTAAACTACAATTACACTCCAATAGTTAAAATGGAATTTTCACTGAGTTGTAAACACAGATTAATGGAATGTAGTTTTCTCACTGTGGGTGTTCAGCATCTGACGCAGAAATTGCCCCTTTTGCATCAGTAGTTTTATGCATTTCATATTTTTCATTATAAAAGAATAGCATAAGTAATGTGTTTCTTATTAGCAACACCAGTAAAACAGTTTTCAGCAAATGTCCAAATGCTATCTGGTTTGGCAAACGCTGGTACCAAAATGTGAACCCGTTATATATAAATGTTACATTAAATAAAAACATATATTGCTTCAGAAAAATAATTTCATTTGTAGTCATAATAAACATATGTAAATGTAAATGTGTGCTCATTTGCTAGTAATTACCAGAACCTCTGGCTGCAGTGGAAGCACTGTTTGCTAAGTGATAATTTTATTTATAAAAAATGTTTTACCAGGAAGTAATACATTGAGAGCAACTTCTCCTTTTCAAGTATCTCCTGGGCACAAAGTTATAAAAAATACATGGTAACATTAAAAGAACATGGTTATACAGTCACTTCACAGACGTGGGGAAAGACAGGGTTGCAGACATGCTTGAGACATGCAAATGAAAACAAGTGGTATTTTTATTTAATGTAGATGTAAACAAAACCCCAATTTGGTGATTATTTATTTTGTTATAAAATATCTTACCAGGAAGTAATACATTGAGAGTTACCTCTCGTTTTCAAGTATGTCCTGGGCACAGAGTTGACAAATAATACATGGTTACAAATACAGTTACATAAATGAACAGGGTATACATTATATACAAGACATTGCATGCACAGTTAAAAAAATATATATATTATGGGCGAATTAAACAGTTACAGACCAGATTAAAATGTGAGACAGCCTTAGATTTGAAAGAACTTAAACTGGTGGTGGATGTGAGAGTCTCTGGTAGGTTGTTCCAGTTTTGGGGTGCCCGGTAAGAGAAGGAGGAACGGCCGGATACTTTGAGCCTTGGCACCATGAACAGTCTTTTGGAGTCTGATCTCAGGTGATAGGTGCTGCATGTGGTAGGGGGTGAGGAGCTTGTTCAGATAGGTGGGTAGCTTGCCCATAAAGAATTTAAAGGCAAGACAGGAAAGGTGAACTTTGCGCCTAGACTCGAGTGATGGACCAATCTAGTTCTTTGAGCATTTCGCAGTGATGTGTGTTATAGTTGCATTGGAGAACAAAACGACAAATTGAATTAAGATCTGAGTACATAGAAGACCAATAAGACATATGGTACTCTACAAAAACAATACCATATGTATTTCAAAAATATTTTATTTGAGTTCTTTTCCATTTAAAATAAATACTAGTGACCTGAGCACTATGGTTCAATTTGTAAAATTCATGTTTATGTAGAGAAAAAGCTCAATTATACTAAAACAAATGAGAAAACACATTTTTTAATGTTTAAGAGAAGGATGCACATTTCCACTCACTTTCCCTTTCAGGCAGTCCAGGTTTTATTTCAGGAGATACAGTACATTATTTCAATTATGTTGCACATTCAGCGTCCCACAAATAAATATTCAGATATCAGTGCATGTCAGTCAAAGACATTTTGGTCACACTAATTTTCAGGGCACTAAATACACTAATGGACAGCACTACTAGAATGAGAAAAAATTCATACAGTAAAGGGTGCACGGAATGAAATGGGCCCCAAAAAACCCCACTAAGGATCAATAGAAACCCAAAATAAGCTCCAGTGAGCTTATTTTGGGTTTCTAATTTTCAGGGCAGATTAGTGGAATTCTAGCTTTCAAACTCAGTTCTCTTGACTTGTAGTCTTGTTCTGTATTATGAAATACAGGAGTCAGAATCTCATGGACAGGGAATACAAAACTAACCACCACCAAAGGAATGTGGTCTATAAATATGGGGTTAGTTGCAAAGTACACTATGCCAGAAATGTAAAAATTGAAACTTTTCTTTTTAGAGAAGTGCAGTTAAATTCATGTTTATGCTTTGGGTTTTGGTTCTAAGAATAATTAACAATTTGGTTTTTCTAAAACTCGTCAAAAAGTTCTGGTTTTAGATTATGGAGAATATGTGAAATTGATGCGAAAAATCATAACATCATGTAATCTGGAGTGTTTTCCATATATGTGTGCGTGTGTACAGTATGAGCAGCACTCTCGTAACATTAGCTACTGGTCTGGGTTCATCTGGAATTCAGTTTGATCATATAGTATAAATTCTGCAGGCACTGACCGGAAACTTCAAATGTGGTGCACAAATATTTTTATATCAAACATTCAACGTTTCGATGTCATTAAGAAAGCCCCTGCAATGGGAGCAAAACTTTATATTTATGAAATAAAATATTTTTGCACCATATCTGATGTTTCCTGTGAGTGCCTGCCCATCGACACGCTCTCTCCTCTCTCCTCTCCCTCTCCCTCTCCCTCTCCCTCTCCCTCTCCCTCCCCTCTCCCTCTCCCCTCTGCCTCTCTCTCCTCTCTCTCTCTCATCTCTCTCTCTCTCTCTCTCTCTCTCTCTCTCTCTCTCTCTCTCTCTCTCTCTCTCTCTCTCTCTCTCTCTCTCTCCTCTCTCTCTCTCTCTCTCTCTCCCTCTCTCTCTCTCTCTCTTCTCTCTCTCTCTCTCTCTCTATTTCTCTCTCTCTCTTACTCTCTCTCTCTCTCTTTTTTCTATCTCTTCTCTCTCTCTCTTTTTTATTTCTCTCTCTCTTTCTCCCTCTCTCTCTCTCTTCTCCCCTCTCTCTCTCTCTTTCTCCCTCTCTCTCTCTCTCTCTTCCCTCTCTCTCTCTCTTCTCCCTCTCTCTCTCTCTCTTTCTCCCCTCTCTCTCTCTTTCTACCTCTCTCTCTCTCTTTCTCCCTCTCTCTCTCTCTTTCTCCCTCTCTCTCTCTCTTTCTCCCTCTCTCTCTCTCTTCTCCCTCTCTCTCTCTCTTTCTCCCTCTCTCTCTCTTTCTCCCTCTCTCTCTCTCTTTCTCCTCTCTCTCTCTCTTTCTCTCTCTCTCTCTCTCTCTCTTTCTCCCTCTCTCTCTCTCTTTC